>NW_008597030.1:0-2318 GCF_000691845.1 Merops nubicus | reverse complement strand
GGGTTCAGCAGAAAAAAAAAATGAGTGAATGGCAGTGGTCTGTGATAGACACAAAAGCTGAGAATGCATCAGTTAATGATCTCTTCTGGCTCCAGACTTTGTGAATCCATTATACTTTTAAGATACAACATTACCTGGAGCAGACAGGAAGTTTGACTCTAAAAGGAGAAAACAAGTATTATTAACATATAAAACAGAGGAAAAGTTAGGCAATTATCTTACAAGTTCTGCAACCTTTAAACAAATGTACACATTAATTCATGTCAGTTGTTTTCTTACATGTCTTCATTTTGTATAAACTTTATAAGAAATGCTTTTCTTTCTCTACCATGTAGAGACAAAATTGACAAATAGTTAATTTTAAACAGATGATATTCATGGGAATGAATTCCCAATTCTGTGAAGATCATTGCTTTGATAGAAATTTTCTCTAACAGTTATGTTTGCCTGGGGAGTTAATGAAAGCAAATAATCTCTGCTGTGAGAGGGATTCTTGGAAGGGCTCAGTGTTGATCTAACTTTGAAATTATATTCTGAGAGTAACTTCAACACCAGGCAAACTGAATCTAATCAAAAACTTCAACACAAATTCTGTTTTTATTAACAAGTGTTTGTAACTACTTGCAGATATTGAACAAGCTGCTGATAGTTTTTAACTCTTCTACAGTACTTAATTTAAAATAATTAAATATAAGAAATCATAACTGCTTATATAACTACAAAACAGAAAAATCTTAGTTTAATCTTTTTAAAACTGTCTTATTAATTTAGAAACAAGTAAACAAACAAAGCAAGGCTACTCCAAGTATTCTACTCCAACTTTCAAGCTGTTTAACATTCAGAAACAAGAGACACCAAAAAAATCCACATTCTCTCTCTATACTTTCATCTCCAACTTGCCAAAATCAGTATAATGAAAGAAATTCTCCATGAAATATGCTTAGTTTACTCACGTTTTAGCCTTCTAGTAATAAGCTACGTGCTCTTTTTCTAAGGAAATGACCTTACTTTTGGATGTATTTATACGTACATATATAGGGGTGAGTATGTGTGTGTATATCTAGAGAGAGACAGAAATCTGAAATAAGAAACGTTTCTATATGTTTTCAAGGGACCAGGAGCTGGAACAACTGCTTTCTATGCAGTCTGTAAAATGAAACTGGGGGGAGGAAGGGTGTTTTATTAGTAAAAGGCTATCATATTTGTATTATTTACCTTTTTAATCTTCTTTATAGTTTAGGAGTGGTAAATCACCAAAAGCATACAATTCAGTGAATTCAAGACTATAAGTTGTGTGATAAATATCAGCCTGAGACTCAGGGAACACCAGATTATTAAGAAACCAATTTGATGATTTTTTTTTTTAAAGTCCTGAATTTAAAAAGATGCCTTTATTCATACTATCAGAAAGGTGTGAAAATTAACTTCAAAGGAAGAAAGAAATTATACTGTGTTTTCCCCTTTGCTTTAATTAAAAGTAGCAAAGAAACTATGTTTCTTTTTCTTAAGGAAAAAAGAATTTGCTCTATACCCGATGCTATTTCCATGTTTTTATAAAATACAACATTAGAATAACAGATGTGAGTTCAAGGATACTTTTCCAGAAATAAGTCTTTGAAACTGTCAACTCCTCTCTAAAAGTCAGGATAAAGCTATAAAAGGAGAAGTTGATTTCCTCCTACATTTGAGCATCTCTAAGCCTATAAATATGCAAGAAGATGGAGAGTTAAATGAACGAGATGATTAATTAGCAATTTCTAAAAGTTACTCAGAGCAGTACTCCATGATTTGCAGCACTGAAGCAGTTGTTGCAGCAGCTCTTTTAGGGTTATTACATTTCTAAACTAGATCATGCAGAACTGACAATCCAAATCAGTGCATTGAAGTCCATAAAATAATGATAACATAGTACACTCTGCATATAACATCACTTAACTTCATGACATTTGAAAAAAAACGCAACAAAAGAGTCCAACATTAACAAAGTCCATTTGTATCTATAATTAAAATGTCGTGTATGCCATGCTTGTAAACATTAAATTTCCCTCTCTTCCTCTCTATAGCTACAGGAAAACCAAAACTCAAATAAATATTGCAGTAGGAACTGGTTAGGGCTGAAAACTATAGGAAGACACAAAAAAGAACCAAAAGAGAGCAGAGTGAGAAGGGGTGTAAAGCAGGAAAGGCCTTGACCCTGTGTGATGCTGCCCATCAGTAACTATAACACCCCTGTATTATCCACAGTTTCCAACACAAATCCAAACCATAGCCCTGTACTAGCTACTACAAAGAGAATCACAGAATCACAGAATGTCAGG
>NW_008597029.1:0-31040 GCF_000691845.1 Merops nubicus | reverse complement strand
TTTTTCTCTGAGCCCAATTTAATTTAAATCAGGTTCTTGAATTTCTTCCTTTCTGGAAGGATTTTTAGTTATCTATTCATTCATTTCACTTGACCATTAAAGGATATTAAACCTGGTGTATAGGAAGTAATAACTGCAGTGCAAAGGAGAATACCAAGACAATGATAAACTTGAATGGGAATGTGGGGGAATGGAGGTAAAAAAGAGAAAAAAAAAATGAGAGGAGAGTAAAGTGAGAAGCAGAAAATATTCCAAAAAATGGCATGATTGAAGCACTGAAGCTAGTTCTTCAAAACCATGCTGGATTAAGATTAAGGAGATTTTAGAATATGAATATTTTAATCTGTTTGTCCTGGATTGAGCTAGAACAGGAGTAATTCTGTTCAATGATTCTACTTTGAAGATCAGTCTCTTCTAACTGCACTTTCTGAAGTTAGCAGCAAACTTTTGCAGACTCTGCCTGCTTCTGGCAGTCATAACACTCAATGTTTAGAGTTACTACCAAGAGTTGGGGTGTGCAGAAAGGCTCTTGCTTGTACTTGCTCCTGGACAAATGAAGTGCTGGGTTTAAACCCCCAGCCCTGAGTGAGGGTTGGCATAGGGATGATGTCCACAAGCAAGCAAGAAATCCCCTCCTGATTGGTTTTCACCCAGGGTCTGGCCAGCCTTGGGTGGGGACTGATGAGGAGATCACCACCAGGTGCCCCCACCTTCCACATGGACTTGGAGGTGGGGCAAGAAGCCACCTCTAGAAGAACTGACTCTGTTGTGCCTTAGATCTAGATCTATGTGTTCCTGAATCCAGCTCCTGATTCCAGCTTCTGTCTGCCACCGAGTCCAGTCTGGGACTTCCCCAGTGCCTGCTGCACAGCATCAGAGGTGATGGTGAAGTAATTACCATAAAATTACATTTTATTATTATTTTCATTAAAGTTGTTTTAGTTTTCTATTCCATAGGTCTCTTATTCCCTTCCCCTTTGGGGAGGGAGAGGGGTTACCAGAGAGCACCTGTTATAGGTCTAGCAGGCAGCCCTGACCCTAAACCATGACTCTGCTTTACTTACCTCCTTTGTTCAGGGCTCTCCATGAATCCCTGTTGCCTTTTTTGGCTGTGACCAACAAATCAGAAGAATTTTCTTTAGCCAAAACACAAGCGAGCCCACAAGATGAGTTCCTCACATGTTTGTGTGACTTAGAAAACTCCAAATCCTTGCAAGACTAGCATTAAAAAAGTTCAAAAGCTTTAATGTCTTCAAACTGTGGCTGATTGGTCATTTTTTATTTACAGTTCATTAAGAAGCTGTAAAGAACATGAGTAACAAGTATAAAATCTGATGTTTCCAAGACTGGAAATGAAAATGTTAAGGAACATTTTACTAGAAAGTGACTTTCATAATCCTACACATCTTCTTTACCAAGTTGAGGTATGATGGGGATGATTAGATATTGTTGTGAGGGACTGCCAGGTGATGGGTTATTCAGTACAAACCACCAGTGCTCTGAGCTCCCCAGGCTCTTGCTGCAGTAGATTGAGGTTCAGTGATTGAATTCCCCTCTCATGTTCAGAGAAGTGCATTGAGCCTACTGATTATGATCTAAAAAACCACCTATTGATTAGTAGAAGTATTATTATAAACAATCTAAATGGTTTGATCTTATTTTCAGTACTAAATTATGTATCCAGGCCACAGGTTTAAGACTTGTGCATTTTGGCACAAGCTGACAATGCTGAGAAAGGATTAAAAAAAAGCCCAAAAGTACTTTTTTAAAAAATTACCAACCTCCAACAACTCAACCTAAATTTTTCAGAGTAGGACTTAAGGGACAGTAGGGACAATGTCCAGCAAATCTCGTGATATCACAGAACAAATCATTGTCTTTGGGTAGGTTGAATTGGAGTGTTATCTCACTGCAAATTTCTTCCACATTGAGCAGAGTGGAAGAGATCCTTACCTGATGAAGGCCTGAATACAGCTGTCAAACAGTTTAGTAAGTTTTATTTTTCCATTAACAGATTCAATTGGAGAAACCTTAACTGGTACAGATTGCCTGATGGAATTATGGTAAATAATTCCTCTTAGTGGAAACAGAAAGCTAAGAACTGGGTTGTCCCACGTGTTAACTACTACAGCAAACTTAACAAGTGAGAAAACTAAGAATAAGGAAGAATAATAAGCCTTATTAATTGCTTCATAAAAGTATGGTTGCACAGAGCCCTGGGGGAGTGTTTAGTATGAAAATAACATACTGAAACAAGCAGGCTTTTGTGTTTCTTTAAGGACATTCAGGTTATTCCCTTCCAGCACACATAAATAATGGATTGCTTTAGCTTTATTACTTTTTTTTGGGCATGATTTGTCCTTCTGTCAGGTTTGCAGTTCTTAAAACCCTTGCAATTGTACCATTTTCCACAGAGGTGATGGTTTCCTCTTCCCAGCAGCTGGGGTTGGCTTATAATAATGTTTATTGCTCAGTCCTTTGGGCCTATTTCCTTCTACTCCCTGCAATCTAATGAATGGTCCATGACATTATTACAGGCTCACTAATTTCCAACCAACTCTTGTTCCACGGATCAGTGCTTTCAATGTGATGACTCAGCAGGCAGTTCCCCAGCCCTAAAAATCTTGGGTTTGATAATGATTTCACTCCAGTTCAGCATTTCAGAAAGGCTGCCGTGGTGCTGAGTCAGCAAAGACAGGGAGATACCCTAATCTACCTAAAAGATGCACAGGGAGGGGGGAAAAAAATGAAGTACAAAGAAGTAAATGGAAAAATCATCGTGGATCTTGCAAGGAAAAAGGGATGATGGTGCCACAATGAAGCAGAACAACCCTGTGATGCTTCAGGGGCAGGAATGTCCATGCTTATTATACTCTTATAATATAGACTCCTCTTCATCTCAGCCATCAGCCAGCCTTTGTAAAACCAAATGCTTTTCTTCTAGCTTTCTTCATTTTGAAGAGTTATTTAACTTAACCCCATACCCATGGAGGAGCCTGAGCATCTCTCATAAAATAAATGTAAATGCAAAAAACCCAAAATAACAGACCTATTCCACAGTTTTTTAGCAAGGCAAAGGATGGACCTGGCTACAAGCTTTCAATACCTAATTATAGTCCTGATTATAAAATAATGAGGTGTACAAACCAGGAGCATTTTATTTATTCATGCAAATCTCAAATTAGTTCACCTCCCCCACTTTCACTTTCCTTGCTCAAAAACAGCCAAGACACAGAAAGTTTTCCCTGGCTTCTCTTGGTCAGGGGTTAGGTGATTATTGTATATAGCATTATTTTTTTACCACTACAGCCAACATAGAATCTATTCCTATTCTGGTTTATGATTAATTGCTGAAGATCACTAATTAATCTCTTTGTTTTACAAGACAGGCTGCACTTAACTACACTGAGACAAAGAGGGGAATACACACATGGATGCCAGCCCATGTACTCAAAATCTGTTTTCTGTACTTCTCAGGTACTTACTGACTGCTGTGGGAAGATGTTTAACCCACATAAGCAGTGTAAAACAGGAATTCTTTCTCTCAGAAAAAAAAAATGAATTAGGATTTTTATCTCATTCTGGAAATATCTACCTCAGATACCTTTGGCTGTATAATGAAATTACATTGAGAGCTCCCACACATCTGTGAGCAAAAATTTTCAGTACACTTTTTGCATGAATAAGAGCAGGAACTGAAAAACTCTGGTGTGATTCTAAAAGAGGTCACTGTAAGCTGTGTTCCTAAATCCTTGATTTTTTTTTTTTAAGCTGATGCAGTTTTTTTTCACTTTTTCTATGTAAACATTAAATAATTAGGGTACTTAGAGTATTCTCCTTAAGAAAAACTGAAAGCTGTTGCCTATTTCTGGAGTTCTGAGTGTCCAACATGGAGCTTGTTTTTAACTTCAGAGATTGTCAGCCCCTTAACTGGGTGTTGTAAATTTTAATGCTTGTTTCTAGCATCCAGATTTCTTTCTAGTTTGCAGAGTGTGCTCCAGAATGTAAAAATCCCCAAAACCCAGAATGTGTTTGCTCCTGCAAATACTGCAAGAGGTATAGACTAAGCACCACCTTTTGTTTAGAAATGGGAAGTCAATGAAAACATGCATTGCAGTGCTGCCAAAAAAAGATGTTGACCATGCACAGAGCAGAATTCACCATAACCACCAGCTCATACTTCACCTCTTCAGCTAAACTTCAGCCTGCATGGATTGATTCAGCTTTCAGGAGGAATGTGAATTAGAACTTTGGACCTCATACTCTATTTTTCCAAGGTGACCAAACAAAGTGCATTACTTTTTAAGACTCTCAGTGTCCATGGAAACTAATTAAGGGTAAGAAGTTTGCAGTCCCTGATGTTTGGTCCAGATGTATGCCCAGCATACACCATCCTCCAGATATCTACTAGGAGATACACCATTAAAGTCTTTCCAGAGCAATGGCTCTAAGAGTCCATGTAGTTGGGTAAATACATTCGCTCAAAATATTTCCAAGTGAGGAGGGAAATCAGATAATGAATGGTGTGAACCAGATTTACTCCATGAGTAATTATCCTGTGAAAACCCACGCCTAGGTAACTGGCCAACAGAACAGATGATTCTGACCTCTCCTCTCCTGACTTGCTAAATATTTCCTCCTCCACAACTTCTATGAGAGAAAAAAAAATCACGTATTCTCATGTTTCCATTCTCTTATGGGTTTTCTATATCAGAAATAATGTAGCCAGCAGGACTAAGAAAATCATCATCCCCTTATACTTGGCACTGGTGAGACCACATCTCAAATAAAGTGTTCAGTTTGGGGCACTTCAATACAAAAAGGACCTTGAGGGGTTGGATTGTGTCCAGAGAAGGGCAACAAAGCTGGTGAAGGGTCTAGAGAACAAGTCTTATGAGGAGCAGCTGATGGACCTGGGGATGTTGAGCCTGAAGAAAAGGAGGCTCAGGGGAGATCTTATAACCCTCAACAGCTCCCTGGAAGGAGGTTGTAGAGAGGTGTGTGCCCATCTCTTCTCACAAGGAACAGGACAAGAGGAAATGGTTTCAAGTTGTGCCAGGGGAGGTTTAGATTGGATATTAGGAAAAATTTCTTCACTCAAAGGCTGTCAAGCCCTGGAACAGGTTTCCCAAGGAAGTGGTTGGATCAGCATCCTTAGAGGGGTTTAAAAGTTGTGTAGATGTGGTGCTCAGGGACCTGGTTTAGTGGTGGGTTTGGTAGAGGTAGGTTGATGGTTGGACTTGATATTAGAGAACTTTTACATTCTAAACAATTCTATGATTCTAAGATGATTCTTCCAGAGTTTTTTACCATTTTTTTTCCATCCCTTGGCACATTTTTAGCTCCCAGTTGCATTCTGAAAAAAACAAATAGACCACACCCAAACAAACCATTCTGCTTTGAAATGGCTTTTGTGTTAGTGTTATTATGCTTCCAAACCAAACACTCTTTATGATATTATACATAAAACAATAAACAAGATGATTCTCTATTAAAAACCAGGAGTGTTTTGCCATAAAGGGAATATGAAGTAGAAGCCTCAGAAGAAATATTTCTCCAGCAAATATTTCTGTTCTCTGGGATGTATCACTTCCATAATTCATCCTGTGCCCTGTGTAATACACACGACCATACTGAGAATGAGTGTTTAATTAGTGCTCTAGCACAAATATCAACCTCCTCCTGTGTTAATAAGTAGTGTTTGGGGCTGTAAATGTTTATCAGGTAAATATAAGCATCCATCTGACCTTAGACATGGAAAATGTGTGAGAAGGATTTGCTGGTTCCATCACCCAGTGAGCCAGAGAGATCAGTTCATGGCACAACATAATGCTAGCAGAAGGTGCTAGTGGTCAAGAAAAGATCATAAAACAATTTTGGGGGGAATTAGTCTCAGGGATGACAATGACAAAGCACGACAATGACTTTTATGCAGTTAAAGGTCACAAAGAAAGGGTTTCACATTACCACACAGTGAATTCTATCAGAAGTGTGGTGGTGGGCAGCCTCTGTGACATAGCCTCTGCTCAGTTCTCTCCATCAGGCATTTGGAGACTTGTTCTTCTGGAAGCAGCAGCTTTTAAGTGTTGTGTGGACAGAGACAGGACCCATGCAGGCAGGAGTGCAAGGTTCAGGAACCCAGAGAGCCACGATGCAAGGAAGAGCTCTGTTCTGTACCAAGCAATAAGGAAGACAGTAGCTACAGAGGCAAAGAAATTTGTATGTGTTTTCAGATGGACTTTTAGCATGTACTAAAAAGAAATTGCTGGAGCTAAGCCTCCCTCTTCCAAGGGAGAGATGTACCCAGCATTCATTAACCAGAAGATTGCTATACCACTGGTGGTTATGAACTCTTACAATTATTTATACAACTCTGCTGAATTTATACAAACAACTCAGACAAACATAATCTCAAGGCTGAATTTCTACACCATATACACTTTAATTGTCTATCACTCACTTCTGACAGCCACCCAGGGCCATATTTGAGCCTGAGGAGCTCCAGCACTGCAAAACCTCCTCAGCAATCCCACAGTTCCTTATTCCTGACCTGTTGTCCTCCTGCACCTTCCCACCCATGTCAGCTACCTGTGGGCAGAGGCAAATTTGGGAGGATAAACGAGATTCACGCAGGAGATGTTTTGCACCACCATGAAGTAAAGTGAAATTCAGGGTAAACAGCTCTGGTGGGGAGAAGTGGCTGCAGATGACTCTTAAACTGAACCCTAAATGTTGTTGTAGACCCAGCTTAAGGCTGCCCAATATGAGAAGCTGGTTTCTGCTTCTGAGCCATCCTTTCAGGATGCCTAAGGACACATCAGCACCTACCTGTAGGAACATCTGCCCTTTCCTATGCCCTTGCTGGCTGGTTGAGCCATTCAAATAAAGGAGTAATATTGATTGCAGTAAGAAATGCAGAACTTGATTCCACACAAACATGGGCTACCCACTTTATGCCAATCATCTTCATCAGGTCTAAAACCAGGAACAGAATCAGTAGGTAAGACAAGGAGATTAAATCTCCCTCCTTAGCACTGCTGGAAGCAGAAGGGACATTTCAACCACTGCAACTAGATCCTGTCCTGCCTAAATCTCTGCACAGATCTGAGCTACAGCCTCCTATAACACATCTCAGATTTGCTGTTGGATATGAAAACTCTGTGTGTAATATAAAAGGAAATTTTGACAGCTCAGAGTAGAGTGTAAAACACCTCTGTGTACTTTAAGAGCTGTAGTGAGCCAGCTAATAGGGCAGAGTAGACTGGAGGTGGGACATAGTTTAAACTCTTGTCCCTCTCCAGATGTCAACACTTCACACAGTGCTGTAAGAAAGCAATTTTGGCAGAGCTGAGAATCATTTTCTCAGGAGAGTTAGTGAAAAACAGGCTTTCTGAGCACAGCCAGGAAAGATCAAACCAACCATACTGAAGCCCACCTCATTCTTGATAGTCTCATCACTAATTGCATACACTTACAAAATAAGGTGCTGGGATCCTCAGTAAGTCTCATTTCCATGGCCTCAAATACACATCTTCTAAAAAAAGGCTCCATGCACCAGAGTGTGAGTAGTGTCTGGATTAGAGAAATGCAATCCTCCCCCTTCATCAAAGCTTTGAAATTAATCTGGAGAAGAAAATAGGGTGATATGATGGTCTGACCAACCGAATCCTCAGCTGAGTTGCTGACAAGTCTTCAGCACTGGGTTTGAACATATTCAGTGCCTACAGTGGACCACAATGAGGATGAAACAGGATTGTATAGGCACATAGACTGTTCTCTGGGGTGTTTTTTACCTTTACTGAGCTGGATTCGCCTGAATAGATGTTGGCATCTTCTTTATAAATCTGTGTATCTGGAAAAAAGTGAATATAAAAAAGTCATTTTTAGGATGGATGGAGAGGTACAGCATAGAGACACTGAGGAACATGTTGCAAGTCAGGGTGTCCAACAGTCAACATCTAAAAGAATGCTCTTTTTAAATGCCTATTCCTCTCCAAGGAGAAAAAGGAGCCCAGGGTGACTGGCTCATCTAATGATGTCTCCAACATCACTGGCTACTGCTGCCAGTAGTCAGCCCAACATTTTGCCCATCAGATCAAACACTGAATTAACTTATTTTTCTATTAATCTTAAGCTGTGTTAATGCAGTCAAAAAATTTGGTTGATATTTAGTTCATCTGGCAGAAAGGGGAACTAAGGTTGCACAGGCACACACTTCCAACATCTTCAGACTTCTGAATGTTTTTAACTTCAGCTCCAATGATACTTTAAATGTTTTTCTTCAGATGCAATCTGCACAGTAGTCTGTAACTTCAGCTCCAATGATACTTTAAATATTTTTCTTCTTCAGATACAATCTGTACAATAATCTATTCAGCACTACATATTCCAAAGAAAGGCAACACTACACTACCAGGTGAAAAACAGATTCCTTTGCTGCACTGAAGATTTTGAAACTGTTTCCAGGTTTCTAGCTAAAGCACAAATTTTCACCATCTGCAGGGAAGCAGAAATTGTGAAAAACATTTCTATCTATCTCAGCATTGAAGTATGTAGCTTTAACTCCAGCTCTTTGAAAAATAAAAACAGAAATTAGCTCCTTAGAAAACAAAAAAAATGAATTTGGGGGAAAAAAAAAAAGGGATATCTATAACTAGGTAATTTTAAAAAGATTTAAAAAAACCACCAGATTTTTTTTTTTATTCTAAATTAGATGTTGGGAAAAACCTAACAAATATCTTTTCAGTGGCACTGATGTTAATCTTCATTTACTAGTGAACTAGACTTTTTGAGGAGTTCAAGCTGTTTAATCTCCCATTGAAGGCATTGGAAAAATGATTCTTGATTAAGCTGGATCAAAATATAGCCAAACAAGTTTGGGATATATATGTCCAGATGGGCTCTGTGTCATCCTGCTAAAAGTTTTGACTGAGCATATGTTACTGTATAAATACAATAGAAAATATATTCCTGATAGGAGAGCAGTGAAAGTCCAGCTGAATGAGGAGAGAAGGATTTGGCAGAGTGATTTTGAGCCCAATCTGCCACACTGAATCTTGGCAGGAAACCTCAAAAGTTTGCCAGGTTCTGTGCTCTTGGTGCACAGAGACAAAACATTTCTATCACATGAAAAGTTTCTTTTGAAAGGTGCTATTTTAGAGGTCAAAACAAGGCTCTCATAGGTAGTGAGGGCTGAGAGTTGACTATGACATGTAGCAGATACCTGTAGCATTGACAGTTTGGGGGATGCAAGCCCAGTCTGCAGCCAGCTCAGCCTGTCTGAGCAATGGGTGTTGGCAGAGGCAGCAGGGAATTTGGAAACCAGGTATCCAAAGCATCTCAGGGTCTTTATGCAGGTCCAAGACCATTTTCAGAGCACCTCCTGCCAGATTAGATGCTGCTGTAAAAGTCCTGGGAGATATTCCCCCATCTCAAGTGTAGTAAATGTGTCCTTTGAGCTAGAGCCACTGCACACAAGAGCTGACAGTCAAGATTATCCTTCTAGTTTCTCTTCTTGGCAGCATTTTCTGTGATATGGAGACAATATTTTTATGGGGTATGTGAGGTGCCCTGTGCCCTTACTTTTGATAATTATGCTGCAAGGCGAAATTGTTGCTATTCCTAATTAGCCAGCTGGCATTAAAGGAATTATTTTCTTTATTAAAACCAGGTTGGGGGATTATTTTGTTTCCCCCCTTCATCTCCACACATTGTCCCTCGTTTCAACAGGCTCTCTTCCTGTCAGGCTGGACTTATTCAAGATCTTTGGTAATTAAAAAAAAAGACAAGAGAAAGAGAGAGAGGAAGCAGACTGTTTAATTAAAAACACCCCCTGAGGAGTAACCATTCCTCAGCTTCATATTTGTGCTGAAAGACAAAGGTTCTTACTTTAATGTTGAATTACTCTCTCTTTGTTCTTGGCTAGTAAGAGGAGCATAGGCTGTTCATGGCCTTTGTCTGAGGACATCCCTGTCCAGTTTGATGGATCAGTCATTCCCATGAGCAAGAAGTTCCCCAGGGTAGGTATTCACATGATGTTCTGCAGTTTAAATTTGTTTTCAGGACCATAAAAGCCTGTACCTTTGACAACTTCTCGTGAACTTCAGTCACAGAGACATAGCTGACAACAATTTTCTCTGCAAGACTCCTTTTTCCCAGGAAGCTTATGCTGCCTGAACCAAATGAAACCTCCAGCTTGCTGTCGTCAGCTCAGCACTCAGTGATCACACCTCTTACTCTGAATCCCAAGAGGGATTCATGCACTTGTAATGACATCAGAGTTCAAGACAGCAACAAGTGTTTTAACCTGTCTGCTATCCGTGCTTGTCAGAGCCTGATTTTCATGTGCACTGAATAGAGATAGGTAAAGATTGTACCCAGATAATCTATTCAGATGATGTGCTTATTCATCTCCTTTGACTACTTAAAGCATCCTGATTGCAGGAGTTGGATTCAACTCACATATCATTCACCACTCATAATAGACATTTACCCATCAAGCAGTCACCCCAGTCTCCTCTGTAGCAGTCAGTGGAAAGGAAGAAAAACCTCTAGGATGCAGCTCAGTGGGTCCAGTTTGGATGTATGTTTTAAGAAGAGCTGAACTGTGCTCAAGATCCCATTCCCAGCACTAGGGAGCCCCAAGGAAAGCCCAGAGAAACAGCTGGCATATCCCACCCCTGTCACAGACATCTGTATTTTCACAGTTGAATCGTACCCCAAATTTTCCAATCATTCATCCTGCTCTTAATTTCACATTCTCTAGCAGTACCTAATTTTATTTGAGGCATAATGTTAGGAGACCTGAATATATCCAGCTTGGATTTACACCTGTTGGTGCCTGCTGTTCCTGAAAGCTGTAAAATTGGACTCAGCAAAGCCTGGTATGAAAAATGCTGCCTTAAACAACCCACCGCCTAAGAAATCCAGGGCAGCCAGCTCCTTTAAATAAGCCCATGAGTGGGTCTCATCTGTATCTTCTTTATGGAGATCTCAAAAGTAAGCACTTTCCCCATTTCTTCAGATGAACACACAGCCTTTTAAGCCTCTGTTTTGAGAAACCTTTTCTTGGCACACCAGCCTCATCTCCCTTTGTTTGTCCACTGAATGTCATTAGCTAGTCATCTCCTGCCTTGACCCTGGTCATCATCCTGGTAGCAATTGGATTAAACTAACAAGGACCCAACAAGTTCAGCATAATTTGCAACCTCAAAATAGAAATCTCCTGGTGGAAAGCTGTTGATCTGTGACATTCTATTAGAGGTTATTTCCCATCCTGGGATCTGCCTGGTGCATTAAAGCCTTCCCTGGAAAGAGGCGTGGAGCAGAGTAGGAACACTTTAATCACCCAGGAAAGAAGGCAGGGAGAACCCAGGCAGCAATTTTTTTTAGTTTACAAGCATTAGGGCTGTGCTGAATACACACAATGTCTCCTGTTCTGGTCATAGAGAAGAGAACTCTAACAAGGACTAGTAGAAAGTGTTATTTCCCTCTCATGTCACTGTTTTATTGAGGAAACCATTACCTGCCACCTTACCCTCAACCACTCTTTTCATGCTTTAGGTTTGTTGCTGCTTGAAAGCAAATCAGTGGAGCAGCTTTTGATGGGGATGTAGAGTCAGGGCAAGTGGTGATCAGTCCCAGAAGTGCCCTTGCTGCAGGTGAACAAGAGATGCAGCCCCTCGCTGGGGAACACAGTCTTCCCACCCATCTTCCTCTCTCCTACATGCTTGCAACCCACACAAAGCTCCTCAACAGCTCATGGTTACAAAAGGATTTGTGTCTGTGCTGGCAGGAAGCATTATCCTATTTTTTTCTGATTTTACAGATTAATCTGAACAATGCTGTGAAAGCCTGAGGCAAGTGTGCTCTTGGCTAGCTGGGAAGTTTTAGAGCAAGAGAAAGCAGCTGCTTTTGCCCCAAAGCAAGGATGATGCACCTGCAGGAGATCAGCTTACCTGTAAAATAATGAAATAGGAGATTTTGCCACAACAGGTCTCAGCAATTTATGAAAAATCAATCTTCTGTCTACTCCTTCCTTCTTGTCAGAAGTCATTGAGCCTTCCCTGGAAGTCATGACAAGGACCTGATGGAAACTAAGATGTGGGTTTGTTTGTTACCTAAGGCTCTTTCAAAACACAGGGCACCTTTATGTCAAGTGCTGTGCATGGTCATACCCACAAAACAACATGGGCAATGAGTCTTAGAGGGAGCTTTTCAAGGACATGTAGCCAGTAGGTTGCATAAACATGACTTAAGTGTTGAGTCCAAACCCCATGCCCTTAAATCTGCTGCCAAAAACCAGCTGAACTCTCCATAGACCATGGTCAAATAAATTCAGCCCTTTCCCCATTTAGCTTTTTACCTATAACAGGTGTTGTTATGCTCAGAAGTATAAGAAAAGAAATTCCTTTATTCCAGTGATTTCTGGTTTCAAAGAAGAGGATTTGGAAATACCCTGAGAGGCCATGATTTTTCAGAGAAAAAAACTCTCTCAGCCATCTTTTGAACCTTTTCCTTCACTTTGGTCTTTCCCAAACACCTTCATCTCTCTTTACATGTGTGTCACTCCAAGTGGGAGCATAAAAATGCCCAGTTATTGGAGATCTGCTTATTCTTAGTGGTCTTTGTTTTCTGACACTGTTTTAAATACAGATATAAATGAAAAAAAAACCCTGTGGTTTTCTTTTACTGGAGCATATTGTGATAGTAGAGCAGTGCCATTGCTTCATGAGAAGAAATTGTGTGACTGACAGTGCTAAAAAATGTGGTACCTTGTTTAATACCCTCCTCCAAGTCACCTAGAGGGCACATTTTTATGCAAAGCAGATGTAGAAAAATTGTGTCCCAGCTTCTTCCACTGCTCCCTTCCCCTTAATCTTTCCTGACCTACCTTTCAGACCAAGAGATGTGTACAAATCAACAAAGAAAGGTAAAAAATATGGAAAGTTTTAAAAAGAAAAGATATCAAGCAAGAAATGGGAACATTATGTCAGAGATGTGTGGCAAATGCCATTTTTTTCCTGCTTGGCAGGGTTTTGAAGAAGAACATTAACCTTGAAATTTTATTCTGCTAGTAAGGAATACTTTTAGATAGATGCTTAGGGTTTTTTTGTTTAATTTCTTTTTATCCTTTTTCTCTGCAAACCTCTCCCAGAGACAAGATTAAAAGTGACCACAAGACATGATGAGGTTTTCTGAGATTTGAGGTGACTTCACTCAAGAATTTCTACCATAATTACATTTTTAAGCATTGGCAGTTCAACAGGTTAAAGCCTCTATCACAAAACCACTTCCAAGTGGTACTGGTACAAAATGGAAGATAAAGAAATCACTTATTACCAAGATAGCCAGTAAGGTGACACGAGGTGCATCAAAGTAGATTCTATGACTACATAAAGGGCTTTTTGTCTGCAAGTCCTAGCTCACATAGTAGGCTTTCAACAAAAATGGACTCCAATTGCCATCCAAAACTTGGACATCTCTTGATACTACCTGCTACATCAAAAAGGAATATTTGAGTATGTAACTCTTCCTTCCAAAAGGAAATTTATGGGTAGATGAACCATGCTCTTCCAGCATTTACCACTACTCGCTGTCCGCGTTTAGTTTAATTAATTAGTGTTAATTTTTTCACTAAGTCAGTTCTTTGGTCCAAGTCTCCACTTACAAATGCATTCACTTGCAATGGTGTTTGTTGGCAGTCAGAGTTTGGGACTATTCCTGGTGCAAAGCATTCTGATAGCAACAGCTTTAGGGTATGTCTGCTCAATGACATCACTCTTGCTTCTGGAGCCACGTGACAGATTCTGATGCAACTAGCTCAGGTACACAACCAAGATAATCTTAAAAACATTGACCTCCATGTGGAAGAGCCTGTGTCCAAACCATTAATATTGCATTTTTATTTTGGTAGAGACTGAAGATCCAATAAGCAAACACCTGCAAGCTCTTATTCCATTTTTGACCTTTTCTGTTGAGAAACCTTCATGGATTTACTGAGCAAGGTAGGAGGATCTTGATCTTTTCTCTCTCAGCTGTTTTCTCACTTTGGAAAGTAAGGAAAGTGTGCAGAAGCTCATCCCCCTTGCTCTGAAAGAACATGGAGCACAATCTGAGCTGAACTCCTCCTGTAGGTACTTGTAAAGCTTTAGGGGTGTCAGGGGTCATAACTACAGTCAAGCTGATCCTGGTAACCTTGTCCCTTGAGTTTGCTTCAGAATGAGCCCTCAGAAACGTGTCTTGAACCAAAAACGTAGCACTGCACTCTGCTAAACAAGAAAGCCAAACCAAAATGTCCCAAACCAAGAATCCCAAACCAAAGCAAACAAAAAAAAGCTTGTAATCTCCACATTTTACTTAGTGCATCTTGGTATTCTCCTGCATGTTCTAATTACTCCTTTGTATATCTGTTTCTGTTGTAATTTGAGTTTTAGGGGGAAATCTATTACCACCAATCCATAAATCTCAGTGATGATGAGGCCCATTCTTCAGTGTTATCTCATTGCATTGCACTGATACGATTTTTTTTTTAGCCCTAATTGATGATTTTTTCTTAATCTCAGTGTATCCAATTTAATACTTGTCAAAGTAAATGTTTGCTGTGACTTTTTCAGAACGTTGGCCTTTACAGATCCCTTGAATAAAGGATAAGGACAAAAGTCATCGTGCTCTGAGTGTCTAGTGATCCACATGACAAAAAGAAGTCGGTGACATGTTGATATTTTCTTAAACTGTTCTTTCTGGACTCACTTTGCTTCTCAGGATGCAAGGAAATTTTGGAAGCCTGCTCTGTTGCTGCTCAGTGTGTTAGTTATCTTTTGGTTTATGTTTCTTAGCATTCCCAGCATCATCTTCTTACTTTCTTTTACCCCAAGGGAGACCTAAGTTTTAACTGGAGCTGTTGGCACTATACAAATACAAAAAAATAATCTCACATAAAGATGGGGGGATTGCAGTTACTGACCCACTTCTTACCCCTGGAGATCTTTAGATGAGGTTTCTTTGTTAGGAAAGGATGATGGAAGTCAGTAACCAGTGACAAGAGGAAGGCAAGTGCATTATAGTCAAAATTGCTCAGGAAATGAAAGGCAGTGGAGCTCTGACAGAAACTAGTGTACATCCCTGGAGATCTTTTGGGTGTTCTCACCAGCTTTGTTTTGGCTGTGTCCAAAACTACTGGATGAATGTCAGACTCACTTTATGTGGGACAAGTATCAAGAGCTCTGGAATATATGTGTTGGCTGTGTCTCTGCACCACTCTATCAAATTTAGCAAATCTTCTTATAGGTCTATATGTCAGTTCCCCAACTTGTAATTTAGGGCTACAAAGGCCCACCCACAGCTTCAAAATACTTTTGGATTTAGCAAAATAGTAGGTGTGTAGATCTAATCTAAACGAAACAGATTTTTGATGAAGTGACTAGTACTTAGCTGCACATGCATGCTAATTACTGTCTTCTAATGTAAGACTAATTAAGGAAGATCTTAAAATCCAGTAATACTAGCCTGACATCTGAATTGTCTTGATTTTCAGCAAGAGACAGGTATTTTTATTTTTCCTGTGCCTCTTCTTCAGTTCCCCTTCCCTAACTGTTTTTTGGAGTAATAAAAAAGTGAGAAGTAGAAAGTCCTACTGGGTTGTCCTAGTTTGCAAGATGTCTTGCTTGTACTTCAGCTCAAGGTGGAGAAATGTTTTGTATAGGTATTTTCATGTCAGTTGAGCATTTAAGGTTGTATGTTCAGTAAAGATCTAGATAGTGAAGTGTAGAGACCAATTTTGTTGACAAAATGCAGGGAAGGGATTCAATTACCAAGCAGATTTATAGTGTTATTTAAAATCTGTAGGATACCCAAGTCATCTGCACAAGTTTGGTGAAGGTGACCCAAGATCTATGGGGGCCCACTTCTGGAGAATCTGGAGGCAAAGCAAAATAGCCTCAAGTTCCCCAAATTCTTATCCTTAGGCAACACCACCATTTCAGCATCTTAATCTACAAGTTGAATAATTACTAAATCCTTATTAAACCAGGGTCTCAGCTCCCCACACGTTAGTGGCCACATCTGCCCAACCATCATCTTCTATTAATTTCCAGCATTTGGCACAAAGTGGAGAGCTTGCACGTAGCCAATTATTTTATGGTAATTATTTGGCAATACCATGTAAAATAATAGCTCATATCCATGGCACTGAGATCAATGTAACATTAATCAAAACCAGGATGCTCTTGGCTGACAACTACCAGTCCAACAGTCCTAAACAACTTGTCTATTGATGTCCTGCTCCTAAGGACCACTGCTGTAGCAGGCTAACTAATTTGTCCCGTGGCACCTTCAATTCTTGAGTGTTGCCAGGAAAAAGCTTATCAAAATGAGGATGATAGGTACTAAATAGGCTGACTAATGCTATCCACTTAATTATTAGCAGTGATTTTTGCCACTGTCCAAAAAAGACTAATGATTAAATCGTCTGGATTCTTTAAATGAGCTTTATTATTACAGCATGCTAGACTTGCTTCCAGGAGGAGCTGGTAGCACAGGTCAACACACAAGTACTTACCTGTAAAAACACAATATTTGTGTTTTTACAGGTAAATAAAAACAGTAAATTGTGGTTTCTGCTGAGTTTTTGATATGAGGAGTAAAAGAGGGTTTTTTTCAGTCACCAAAGTTATCCAATTTAAAAAAACAAACAAATAAACAACAAATGTTATCACTACATAACTTTTTAGTGAACAGTCAGGCAAAGGGAATACTGACTCACTCTCCACAAATCAGCTCCTGACAAATCCAGAAGTCTTTCCACACATTGAGCACCCTGAGGAAACATGAAAATGTTGAAGCTTTTGGGAAACTAGGACATTTTGCTTGCAAATAAAGGATTTAAATGCACAAAGAAAATATGCTAGCTCCCTGCAGACCCCTTTGGGAGGCTGCTGAGAACATAATGGTATTGAGGGCATCAGGCCCAACTATAGCAATTTAAATCATGACAACACTAAATGATGAGAGCTGGGTTCAATCTGCCATCTTCTCTAAGCCACTTAGGTCCTTGCACCTTCAAGCAAAAAATTCTTTCAAAATTTTCTTCAAAATTTTCAAAACTTCAGGCTTTTACAACCTTCAGAAAGGTAATGGGATGGAGTGTGGGATTCAACATGCACATCAATGGCAGGTCCTTTTTATTCTTCTCTCACGTCTCAGATTTTCATGATAACTTGTTAAACTGAAGGTGTGCCCTAAATTTAATGATGTTACAAATATCCCTTGACATAGAGATGATATTTCTTATTTATTTAGTAGGTATGAAACAGCCTTACACTTTCTCTGTAGCAGTAGCTGGGGAGCAGTTAAGTTCAATACTTTGCTAATATCCTGTGCATCAACCTTTTAAATCCTTACCAATAGCTGGATTAGTTCTTATTAGTAAATGTTGCAGGGCAGGTCTCTCTAGCAATTGAATCCAATCAGAAGATTAGTGTCTAGCATTTAAGGAGAAGTCTTTGCTTACTCAGTAAATTGAACTATCCATCATGTTGCTGAACTCGGGCCCAATGGGCATGAGAAAGACACCATGACAATTTGCACAAAGTTCAGTCAGATATATCTACATTCTCTCTAAATAAATGGAAGTTCAGCATGCAATTAAATATTTCAGATGCCTTGCCTGTGATTATCCTCTTCTTAGTTATTCATTCACCCCTGGTGTTTTTTAAGCTCTTTGTCTTTTACTGTTGCTGTGCTCAACGAAGGTCTTCACATCACTTCTAGTGTCACCCAGGAGCTCTGTGCTTCTTGTTCTACAGAAAATGGCTACTTGAAAAGGGGTAATTAAATGTTGTTTAGCAAAGAGAGGTAGAAGTCCCTGTGGAATGTTGAAGATTCCATAGTTATCAGTGATATTTAGCTATGCTTATCTCCAAAGAAAAGAAAATATAAGATGAATAATGGTGCTTTAAAAGTTTTTTCCTCTTTCCCCTCCCATCTTGCAACAGCCTTTTACTGCCTGACTGCTTAACTGAAGTTTCAAATACTGCCTGGCTTCTGTAGGTGCAGAATTTCCTTTCTGAAGTTGCTTTACAAGGTAGGATCACAAGAATGGCACCCCCTTTAGGAGCACCTCAGTGGACAAACATTACTCAAACTTAAAAGTGTGAGAAGATAAATCAAGTTTTGTTGTATGGATTATTAATATATATTCTGAGACCATTTGAGGTTGTTGGCTGGGATAGGTGTATGGGTACACCAAAACTTGCTAGGCTGCTGTCTCTGGAAGGTAAAGGCTACCAAGCACCAGCACAACTTAGAGAGAAAAGTAATTGAGACCAGACCAGAGGGAGACTCAGCAGTATAACAGCCTTAATGAGCATGATCTCATCTGTGTTTTCAAAAGTAGCCACACTTTCTAGATGATAAACCAACACCAAATGTCAAAAAGCTCCTCCTCAACAAAATGACTCATCTGCTCTTTTTCTTGCATCCTACACAGCTGCCATGTGTTTGTGACAAGCCATGAACACCCATTTGTGTACTTATCTCTCCTTCTGAAGTGTTCAGTCAAAGGGAATCTTAGGAAGAAGGGAATCAGAAGTCTATTAACAAGGTAAGGACAAAGTCCTAGATGTCACACTCAGGTGTGACAGCTTCCACATCCATCTGATCACCAGGACTTACTGCCCAGACAGCTCTCAACATGGATCCATGATCCTAGAGGGTTTGGCTCTTTTTGAGGCTATCAAAGAGTTCTGGAAACAGGAAAGAAAATAAGAAAGCCAGTAACAGTTTTCATCCCTTTTCCTTCCCTCTCTCACCTCCCAGGAGATGTGTTGGTAACCTCTTAAAAAAGCTGCATGTAGAACAGATCCTTTGGGAATTCCAGATTTCTGCCTGGGCCTCAGGATGGACACGGTGCTCCAAGTGGGCTTAGGATCCTTGTTTTTAAAACCCTTCCTGCAGCCTCAGAGATCCAGCCCGGTGCTGCTTCTCACTCTTCTCAGCAGAGCAAATTGTTTAAGTGCTTTGTGATAGTCAATGTCAATAGACTTGATCAGGCTGTGAAGGAGGGAGAACTCCCTTGTTAAGAGACAGGCATGCAGTGCTGGTTAATGTGCCTGAGTGCAGAGGATAAGCAAAAGAAATGACCCAAGAGAAACCCAGGGACTTCTGGAGAACAACTGGGATATATTCTTTGGGAATTGCCTCTCCACTCACTTCACTGCTCCTGCCATAGCTGATGCATCTCACAATTTCATCACAGCATCCTTCTCCTGCCAACTCAAAACGATGAGTTCCAGGTCATTGTGTTCCTCTAGCTCCATAATTGCACTTTCCTCTGGGGAATTTTTCCAAAGCTTATTGTCATGAAAGATGTCACTGCTTAAACACATAGGAGCCTCTCGTGCTAAATGTGACATGAACAGAGAACAAAAGCCAAACACTTCTTTTGGACACTTAACCCTTCCAGGAGATACAAGAGAAAGAGAGAGAGGAAACAGAAAAGTCCTAGACATAACTATGGACAAGGGTCTTAGAATCTTCCTCACCTTCCTAACTTTTTGGAGACATCTAAGAGAGGGCTACTTGCAGAGTAGGATTCAAATCTGTTGGGATGGTCAGAAGAATGGAGTTCTTTTATGGAGAACTTTTCACTACGTTCTGGAATAAACCCTATAGTTTTATATCCTCCTTTATGCAGTAAATATGGAGACTAATTCCAGTGCTAGTAATTTTCTGAGATCTTTAATCATAAAAATCTAAGATAAAAGAAAAAAAAAGGAATTCTCACCTATAGACACCTCAGAGGTCTTCTTTTATTCACTCACAGTGGAACTAAGTTATCTTGTTGGAATTGAAAAAAAAAGTCAAAGCTTTCAGTCCAAAAATATTTGTTGATAATAATATATAAAGTAGTGATCATTGACTGATCTGTGGAGTTAGATGCTTATGTTAAATTGATGTATTTATGGCTTCCCGTTGTTACTGAATTTCATAAATTAAACAAGAATAAAACTCAGAACTATTAATGGGAAATATATATATTTACAGTATAAAGAGGAAAGGCTGGAACAATTGCCTAGAAGTGTAACCTCTTTTTATTGGCATTGACAGTGCACAAACGGGTCATTTAGCTCTCACTTATTAAGGTGATTTAATTAATTTACATACTCAAACAGTTTTTAAAAGTCTTTTAGGAATTCCAAAGAAAAAGTAATGCTATAAATTTGAATTATATTAACTTGAGATGTGTTTAAAGAAAAGATAGAAAAGAAATCCATCTTCTGGAGACAAAAAAATATGGTTTTGTTGTCTCTCACTAGAGGATCTGATATCCCAGATGTTTCTGAGTTTATTAGTTTTCTCCACAGGTATTGTAAAAAAAGATTCAGAAAAAATATCTTTTGCTTATTTCTTGGGATTTCCATTAGCTGCAACTTCAGATTGATCTAGGAAAAATCTTTATTTAATTATCTTTTGTTGTATTCATGCTACTTCTTGTGGAGAAGTTATTCCTCTAAAACAAATAAACCCAGAGGCAAGGGTGAAAACAAAATTAGGGGGGAGAGAACTTCAAGATATTTTTGTCATTGCCAGTCATTCTTTGTGTTGGACTTTGAGAACAAATTCCTCCCATACTTCTGAAGGAACATTACATGACAGACAATAAGCTGAAAAGCACAAAATAAAGATACTGATTAAACCAGTCAAAGTCAGTTGGCTCTACAAAGTTCTTCAGAGGTTAAATTGTGTTGGTCTTAGCAGGCTTGTCACAAAATAATAGCATTTTTTTTTTCCATCTGTATAACTACATTAAAGATAAGAAGCCTAGGAGATAATTTTTTTTTTAAAAAAAAAGGCCCTGGATTCTTCTCATCTGTGATACATGTCCCTCTGTTTGTAGGGGTTATGAAAGATAACCTTGATGAAGGGTTACCATAACTCAAGGATCACAGCATATTCCCAGATCTCCAGTACCATTCATGTTCTGAGAATGTTTTGACAGCAATTCAGAGGCCACCAAGCCATTCTGAAACCAAGCCATTTTCCTTGAAAATCCTGCAGTTGTTCTTCAAACCTACCTAACTCAGGTTTGAAGATAATGAAGGTTTCCCAGAAATCTATGAATGGTACACAAAATAAGCAGAGAATTACTTAACAGTTGGAACAGGAGGCTTACTGATGAAAAATATCTTTCCCCAGGTGGTGTGCATGACATTGTGAGTCAAAAACCATCACCCCATTCACACTGAATGACTTTTCAAGTAAGACAGAAGTATAGCAGAAGAGAGGCACCAGAGTCAAGGCTGGCTCCTTAGGAAGCATAAATTAATGCAACTCTTCCAACAGTGGCATTATAATGAATATTTCCCCTTTGAGTGATTGAAAATGCAGGCATGGAAAACACAACCTCTTGGTGGAGGCCACTGAAATCTCTCCAAAATGGTGGCACCACGTGCACTGGTGAACATTATGGGCCACCCTTGTCAGTGCAGGAGCCAAAAAAAAAGCTCTGGCTGCTGTGATTGCATCAACTAAGTATTGGTTAAAGTACAACCCAAAAGGCACCTTAATCTGGATTCACTCTATGTTTTATAGATGAATGATTTCTGCTGCTGACACCAAAATCTAGTTTTTCCAGCAGATATGTCTTGTGAGTAGTGCAGACCTCAGTGTTCTTATTCACTGGTGTGGATTAGGTGAGGTTCCAATAAAACAAAGGTGATGTGCAAGTAAAATTAGGTGGTTTAGTCTGTCCCATGCCAGCTCCAACAATTTTTTTTGGCCTCAACAATTTATCATGGAGCCACTTTTAATTGAGGTTGACTTAACAATGCTCTAGATTCTAATAGTTTTGAAGAAACTGTGATTTGACACTCCCTTCAGTCTGACTGTTGGTAAAACTAAGAGAAACACTGAAGAAGCAATTCTGAGCTTAAGAAATGCAAGAAAACTGCCTTGGACTGGAAGCACCCTAAATAATATAAACCTAAGAAACTAGACAGTCTCCCCTGGATTGCCCCAATTATATTTGGATCCCTGACAGTAAAGGGAAGGAGAAGAGTACTACTGACATAGTAAGCAATTCTTCTCTCTAGTAATTTTTATCTCTCCCTGACAATGAAACTATTTCTTTCTTTTCTGTCTCATATTAGATCACCAAATTTGTTTTGCAGGGCTTATCAAAATAAAGATTGCAGTTTTCCATAACACATAACAGCATTTTAAATAAAAAAAAAACAATGCTATCAATACTACTACTGTAATAATGTCATGGTTGTAATAAACCTAATACCTCCTTAATTTCATTTGTTGCTTATGAACTTATCCAAAGTTTTTATTTGGAGTTACTTTTGCAGAGGTCCTAATAAATACTGATATGACACATTGTTCAATATGAGCTCTCTCAGAAGAAAGCAGAATGATTCACTGGATGATCAGTTTTGTAATCATTTAGATGGGGGAATCATTATTTATTTAGTATTTTGAAATACTGTGAGAAAGTTTCCTAGAGTGCTTTGGAAACAAAAGGCCAGTGTTTCCCTGGGGTGAAGTCGTGGTGAATTGCAGCTGATGACTACACGGAACCAAGTGAAGGAGCTTCAAAATATCCTCATGAAATAATTGGGAGGTAGTTCAAAGAAAGCCAAGGGATAAAATAATTTGTTTGCCAGTACAAAAAGAATCTGCCTCCAAGCAGGAATCCAGGAACAGATTCCCTTCATTGCCAGCCAACAGCTTTACCCATCTCAACAAGCCAACTCTTTTACCTGTCTAAACAAGCAGTAGCCTTGACATAAAATAGAGACACTGAATTATTCTGTGCATCTCAGTCTTCAGAGATGTAATTATGACCCTCCTGCATCCCTTCTTTTGGGGCTGTCAGGCTGCCTTTGCCTGGAATGAATGGACAGTTGTACCTCAGAAGGTGAAGTTTGGCATCCTCACCCTCCTGAGACTCTGCTGCCCTCAGAATGTCTTCTGACATTAGGAATGATGGAGTTTGAACAAGGTGAAGTGTCTCTTCCTGCTCACCCTGTAACCAGGACAAACCCATGAAATCAAAAGAGGCTGAGAAACCAAAAAACCCACCAACTGTATGCACTTGTGGTGACTTCTGTCCAAATCCAAGGGGTCTTTCTGGAGAGCAGCAGTTCAGCAGTACACTATGCATGTTTTAGTTATGCAAAAATATTAAAAAGAATGAGATGGGGATATAGTTAAAGACTTAGAAGGTCAGCACCCTGTAAAAGAGATGCAGGAACTGACCATGAGAGCACTCAAGGACCATGTCAATGAGAAGACCAGACTGGCTGAAGCTTTGGTACACTCAAGCATGGGCAGATTTAGGTCTGACTCAAACCAAATGCTTCTTGTCTGCCATAGAGGACTGTGTCAGATTCTATTCTTCTCATTTGGGGACCGTCCGTGTTTGTTGTTTGGTTCCTTGGTTTTTGGAAGGGAGGGGTTCTGGTAATGAATACATTTTTTTCTTAGCCTAATTCCTTCCATGAATACTATTAACCATGAAGTGTGGACCAAATACTTGCAGCACACTCATTCCTCAGAGACAGGGACCCACTTATTGCTATGACAGGTGGAGCTTTGTCTAAAGCCTGATCCTAATCATTGTAGTCTACAAATTTATGGAGGTCTGGTGTCGCATCTGAATGCTGAAGGAATAAAAATTGGGATTCTTTGTGCCAACTGAGACCTTTAAATTAATGTGCACCTATCTGAGCTGCCTTAAGCTTGCATTATACCCATTGGAGTAGTCAATATAGGCAGCAGAGCCCAAACAGCAAATCAGCTCATGCTAAGGAAGACATAATGCAGCATGAGATGACCTTGGGCATTCAAGACAAGCAGATGGGACATAAGGGAGACCTAAGGGAGAGCTAAATTCACTTGAATGTGAGATGGAGGCCAGAAAAGATATTCCACAGCCTCTCAAATGAGCTGTTACATTCAGCTTGCTACATCTGGAGGTCCTTCTCATTCCCCTGGCTGGATTTCCACTAGCTGTAATGAGATCTGACACCCTCAGCTTGCAGGCAGCTCATAAGTAGACATCTAAATATGAGTCAAATCTACAACTGGAAACACATCTTGTATAGTTACCCTGTGCATGAATCTCATGTTTTTCAACCCCATAACTGAATTTCATGTTATTGGTATTTCATGGTACCACTTTTCTTGGTATGGAAGATAAGCTGTGCTCTTGCAGAGTGCCCAAAATTAATCCAGGTCACGTTGTGGATATGCAGAGCCTCACACAGCATCACCCTTGTGCATGTTGTGAGAAGGTCAATAAAAGCTTTTAATTTGAAAATACTGGCTTGCCTGTTGAAGGGAAATTAACACTTTTGAACCTCTAGTTCTTTTTCATCTACTTGGGGAATAAAGCTTGTATGTACATTGCATTTGTTTCACCCCTGAGACACTTAGAGAATCATTTTGGTTGGAAGAGAACTTTAAAATCACCAAGCACAAACATTAACCCACCACTGGTTGTGTCCTTATCAAGATACTGCTTATCAGAAGAATTTAATTAAGAAATCTGTTGTTCTGATACTATGCTTTTTACTAATAAATGATGTTCAGAAGCTCACCACCATGCCTTCTGCAGGCTCAGAGCACACACACAAAGAACACACATCCATATTCAACTGAAAGAAGCATTTGACTGTTCATTTCATTGGAGAGGGATGATTTGGGGACCAGGCTGCTAGCATAGTCGTTTCTGCTATGGCACCACTTTTATGAAGCATGGCTCTGGATCCATTTTCCCAAAAGAAAAAACAGGTTAAGCTCAATGAAAACGTTCACAGGGTACAGATGTACAAAAGCAAAAATTTCATAGTTGCTTCCAATATGAAAATTTATTTCCTCCTTGAAGTGTTGGAATTAAAATCCCAGCCCTGAATGAGGGTTGGCACAGGGATGATGGCCACAGCCAGGCAAGAAAGCCCCTCCTGAGTGATTATCACCCAGGGTCTGGCCAGCCTTGGGTGGGGACTGATGAGATCACCACCAGGTGTCCCCACCTTCCACATGGACTTGGGGGTGGGGCAAGAAGCCACCTCTATAGGAGTTGACTCTGTTGGTAGGGGGTTGGAAGGTCTGTCTACACAGTGGGTGTGTTGTTTGGAGTTCTGTCTCTGGGAAGGGCTCCCTGACTCTTCATGGCCAGTGGAGTTCCCAGGATGTCAGGACCAGCACATGAAGCTGTCTCTGAGTCCCTGCTCTATCCCTGGGCTCCTGGCCTGGCTGCTCCCATCTCCCCTGGCTTGGCTCCTCTCCTGGCTGCTCCCTTCTCCATGTCCCCTGTGGTGGGTGAGTGCAGGGACTTGTTCCTCCTCTGGCTGGCTGGCACTTTGGGTCTCTGGGGTGTGATGTGGGAGCAGAGGGAGGAGTTTGGCTTCTGGGCTGCCTGTTAATGATGATATCATTCTATACTGGGCAAGTGGTCAGCAGAAGATTTCTAGAAAGCAAAACATAGTGAAGAAGATTACTTTACAGAGTAATCCAAATGTTAGGTTATGGAAGTGGCAGTCACCAGAGTGACCTGAAATCTACTTTGTGTTTCTACACTGTGCAAAAACGTAATTACAGCTGAAGACATCTTGATTTATAGGGTCCAGAGAAAGGAGGAGAGAATAATTTTAGGTATTTCTGTAGAAAAGGCTTAGAGTTTTTAGGTGCTCTAACAATGTGTTTCCCTTCGAAGCATATTTTCCATTTACAGTTACAGAAAAAGCAAATATTGCTAGAATTTGTTGCTGTTTGTGATAAGCACCCTCTGATTTTCTATCAGTTGTATTCCAGTCCTTATTTCTAAGTTTAAAGGGTCTTTTTTTCCAGTATATATGAGTGATATAAAGAGAGAAGAGTGTCTTAGTTATTTAAAGGTATTTACCCCTTTTCTTCCATCTGAGTTTTGTATCAGCACTTCTAGCCCTTTGTTTGAAGTTCTCAAATTGTTTTCAAGCTTTCACTAAAAATGCTCAACATTTTATAGAGGATACAGGGAAAGTCTTTGCTCCTTTGCTTTGGTTTCCCCTGGAACACTTCCATGTGCTGTGAGGCACAAAGAGTCTCAGTCTTTCTATAACATTTATTTTACTATGCAGTCTCACTGATTTGGAGAATCTAAGCACCCTTGACACCTCCTCCCATCAACATTCACTATCAGGACAAATTATTCTTGGATTATCAAGAAGCACTCAGGGAATTAATAATGTTACCAAGCTACCTTGCAAAAATTACCTTGCAGGAGTGAATTTTTTACATATCAAAGCTATAGTGGTAGCTGCTATTTGGGACTCCTTTTGTAGAGGATTAGAGGTTCTACATGGAGTCATTCATTCCTGTTGCTCAGGTAGGACCTACCACATGTCATCCCCTCTAGCAGCTATCTGAAATGGCTGAAATCACTAAATTCTGCTGATTTATTCTAGTTGAGGTCTTCTAAGAAGGGTGGCTGCATATGTGAACAATTTATGTGATTACATATCTAATGCTCCCTCCCTTTTAGGACATGGACTGTCTTAATCCAGTTTTCATTCGTTTTTTACACTTGGAGCTATTTTTTTCAACAAAATGAGGGTGAAATGTTATGAGATTGCTGCCATGTTTTTACTGTAATATAGAAGAATTTAATCTTATTGAACCAGTCGTGTCGTGTGGGAGCAGAATCCTTTCTAAAACTGGAGAGATTTAAATGAACAGCAGACTTTGAAAATAAGTCACTGAATGGTGTTTTGCTGCCTTCTCACAACTGGTTCAAAATCCACTGGAGTTCATTTAGAAAATTTCCAGTAGCTTAAGATTAACCTGCAAGAGAATATCCTGAACAAGACAGAAGGGGAAATAAAATCAAAGCAGTTAATCTGTTTGTATGGGACTATAAATCTGAAAATATCACAGATTTTCCCTTCAGTGCTATGATTCACCTAATTTACTGCTTAATGAACACATATTCCATTAAAAGCAGACAGGCCTTTACAGGAATCTGAAGAAAAATTTCCATTATAACTTCCATTTTCCAGCAATTCTTAACTGTCAATTTTTGCTCCCAATTCAGACTCTGCCCAAACCTGACTTGACTTTTTGTTGCTTTCTTATTCCTTTGATTGTGTCATGTGAACTTGAGCAAAATGGAACCTTTTCCTTTCTTTTGTCTGCTCTTTTGTAGAGCACCCAAAACAAACCCAAGCCATGGTCATTGTGTTCTTTTGAAGACTCAAATACTAACAGAGGTAGAAGCTGAAAGCTAAAAATTCTGACTTTGGAATAAGTCTGGCTAAAATTATCCCTTGTTCCAAAGGAAACTGATTCTGATTTGATTACATGAGGTGATTTTGACATTTTTATGCTGTTCCAATCAGTTTTTGGAGGGGGGGTATTTGCAGAACAACCTAAGGCATAATTCAGAGCTGTAAAGAAGCTGTTTGGGAGCCCACAGTCTTATCCACAGTCATATCCATTGTATCTAGGGGTGCAGATAAATCCCATTCTTCTGGGAGGATAACCTTTGAGCAGGAGAAAAAGAAAGTTTAGCAATTGCCTCTGTCAAGTGTGAGTGACTGTTCCCACAAAGGTTTTGTTGTGGGTGTCCTTGATCTTTAGAAAGCTGAGGTAAGCCACCCTGAGCTCGTTTCAGAGCTTGAGAAAGGAGAAGTTCAAACACAACATGTGATAAAACAGCTGCATTAATACGGGGCCATGCTTGAGCTGCTGTCAACAATCACTCCATAGAGATCAAGCTCTCCACCTCTCCTGTCTGCTCAAGGTTTTCCAAGTTTCATGATTTAAAAAGCTTTAATGATGGAGATATTTTTACTTGAGTTTTAAGGAGAGGGAGAAGTGTATCTTCTGAGCATTGACCTTGTGAGTTTTTCAGTGTGTGGGCTGCAGGATTTAGCATCCTTCCCATCTATCTCAGCTCCTCCTAATCCTAGCAGAGTGCACTCTCCTCATTTGTACCCAGCTACAGAATGGGAAATCCAGCACTGGGCTGGCTCTGCCCCAGACCACAAAATACACTTCCTGAGAAAATTATTTGTACTATTTGAATACTATGCAAGGAGGGTAAACCTTGAACCCTACTACTCTTGGCTCTAAGGATTGCCTGGTGGCAACAGTCAGAACCAGAGCAAATAACTCAAGGAAAACTGGCAATGGACATCCAGCTGTGAATACACCAGTGTGGAGATGGAACTCTTTAAAATGTTCCAATTTATTTCTGTAAAGATGCTGAGAAATGCTTCTGGGTTGAAAAATCTTAAAATTGAAAAAAAAAATAACAAACATAAAATTGAAAATCCTAAAAATCCTCCAATGCCACCAAGGCATGGTATGTTCCTAGGTGGGTTGAAGTGCTCTGACCCATGGGCAGGAGAAGTGTAGTTTCCAGTCACTGAAATGAGACAGTAACACTTGTCTGATTGAAGCCTGCTTGTGTTTGACTAAACCATAACTTCTAGGAGCATTCCTTATCTTGCTTTTATAAACATTACAGGGTGGTAAATGTATCTTATGCTCTAGCAGTCTGTTCTAATAATCCACAGGTATAATCACTTAGGGGAGTGGTAAGTCTTTAGGTCTGGTATTATTTTTTGTGTTACTCACAGCTATTTTTTCCTGCTGTGTCTCCCCACTTCTATAAAAAGGATTTTGGCACACAGTGTCTTCCACCTGTGAAGGAAGACAACCACTATTCATCATCAGAAATGTGTGTCAGGTTGGAGGGGAGAAATGATCCATTTCTAACAACTTTCTTTATCCTCTTCCTATTCAAATACCCTTTTCATCCTATTTATGAAGTGTTACTCTGCAGGAGAAATGGTTTTTAAGCAATTGCAAGATCAAAGAATAAGTTTGAAGTTCTTCTGGGTAACAGCTTCCTTCTCTTCTAGCCCAAATCATTTCTGTGTTACTGTAAATGAAATTCAGATCAATCAGTGTGTGACTGTTTCCAAAGTCGTTGACTAGACCTTACAAGGCATTTAAGTTCTGCATTTAGTCCCTGGCACAAAGTTGTAGCACTTCAATTCCCACCTCCAGCTGAAAATATTCAAGAAAAGCTACTTTTAATCTAAACAAGGTGATGAATTCTTGAAACAAACACAGGAGTGAAGTGAAAATAATTGTGACAATATTAAATGTAATTCAAAATCTAAAGCACCTCACATCCTGATGTATATAGCACATTTAATAATTTATGAGGGGGGAAAAAAACCCTCCCAGCTATCACTGAAACTGCTGATGTGCTGAAAACAATGCCTATTTTAACATGCTGAAGCACAGCAGATTGAAGGTCACACTTCAGAAGGATTTTTACAGTGCTTTCAGATTCAGGTATGAGATGTCTGAAGATAAAGATAGGTCTTGGAGAGGTCTAAAGTCTTCTCAGCAGCAGAGATGAGATAGGGTTGCTTAAATATTGACACAAGATTTTATTCAGGAAATAATGGTGAATTTTGCCTGACTTTCACCATCTTCCCCAAAAAGGTGTGGATCTCCTGTAGGCTCTTGCCATCCTCATGTAACCATCTTTAATCCTCAAGAAGAAATAACACTAGTCATATGAGAAACTCATTTATCTCATGGTGTCTATTGGCCCTTTATCTTCTAAAGGGTAACTCCTTCCTACAGAAGGATCCCAAGCCTATCATTACACCACATGGGACACAAGCTTCTTCAGATTTAGATTTAAAGATGTTTACATGCTAAGTGGGGATGGCACCAGGGCCAATTGTGATGCCTAGGTCTATATCTATTCTTCCTCTGCTTTTTGGCACACCCAAAGTCAAGTCTACACAGTCATTCAGGCCTATATGTAAGTGAGGTCCTGTACAGGTTGTGAATCACTGCCCATGTCATCATCAAACACTTCTTGTCATGTCCTGGAAGTGATCTAAGTCCCTTTCATGGTCCAATGCCTCATCCTTTGTGTGGCTTAGCAATGCAGTGATGAACAGGGATTCAAATCAGAAATGGCTATGGCTGTTCAGAATGTCTCTGCCCTCCTTTGCCCAAGCATCTGTGCCACAGCTACACACACATGTTCTTTCAGACATATGTGAAGATCTCCTTCTTCACATGCCTACACATTTCTATGAGATAATTTATCTATTTGTGACAAAACTAGAATTGACTAATTTTCTTTTATTCCAAATAGACTAGAAAAAAATGTATTCACATTTTCAAACCAACTGAAAACTTGCAAAAGCTCTTGAAAATGAATCTAAGGTTGACCTGTAAACAAAATATTCTGTTTCCAAATCTTTTCAGATCTTATAAAAATGTATTAAATTCTAAAAAGCCATTTTACACTTAGAATTGAACATGACTTCGTTTTGTACAAACACTTCAAATTCTGTGGCTTTTAGGGTTTTTTTCTTCCTGATAAATCCAGTAAAATCAGTAAAATTCTTGGGCCACCTGACTGCAGTTTTGGAGGGGAAAAAATAGGTCATCAAGTCTGAATAACTGCTACTAAGAGTTTCACCAACTTCTGCCTGCAGCTACTTTACTCTTACAGTCACCAAAATATCTCACAGAGCAGATTGAACAGGGAGAGGAGGAAAAATGTAGTTGCTACAACATCACTGCTACCAGCACATAGTCAATGGGGCACAGCAAAGATGGGAGAGCCTGGCCAAGGAGACAGCTAGACTTTGTACAGGCTTGAAACAAAATGAGACCCTGATGAGTTGTAGATATTCATGAAAACTTCTGGTAGCCTCTGGAAGAATGAATTTGGACCATTTCATGTAATAACTTTCCTTTTTTCTCCCAATAATAAGAATGTTTTCATTTTCTCTCTATTGGCCATCTGATACTCCTGCTGTATCCCTGACAGTAAACTAATTCTCCAGTGACATCCATATGTAGGACAGTTCATTTTATCTCTGGGAAAACAATCTGGAAATGAAAAGGAACTACTTTCACTATCAACATAAAACCTACTCATATGCTTAATTCCTGTTTGTAATGCAAATTCCAGGGAGGCTCCACAACCTCACTGGACAACCTGTTCC
>NW_008597028.1:18318-40894 GCF_000691845.1 Merops nubicus | reverse complement strand
GTGAGCCAGCCCAGGATGACACAGGAGGAGACCCCAGGTCGTCCCCCAGGGCTGCAGGTCCCCGCTCCAGCACTGGGTTCCCCAGAGCAGCCCTGCTGCCCCCACCAGCCCCAGCCCTGAGATGAGGAGATGGAGCTGGGGAGAGACCTGAGAGCAGAGCTCAAAATAGCCTCTTGGCAGTGGAAAGAAAAAGTCACCCCGGTGCCAGCGCCGACGTGGTCAGCAGTCTGGGCAGGGCAGGTGGGAAGGCAGCAGCAGGGGGGGTGCCTGGCACCCCTGTCCCCAGCCTCACCTCCCTGACCATGGGGTGACTCCTGTCCCCAGCCTCACCTCCCGGACCATGGGGTGACTCCAGAGGGGTGGAAGGGGACCCAGCCAGGGGTGCAGGTCTCAGGCCAGGCCCAGCCCAGCCCCACAGGTGTCACCCACCCTCTGCTGCTCCACTGCTCTCCCCCAACAAGCTCCACTGGTGTGGCCAGGGCATCAACACCAGCAGCTGGGAAACCTGCTAGGAAGAAAGGAAATGGGATTGTTTAGTCTATAGGCGCCTGGCAGGAGATGGAGGAGTTGCCCCAAACATCTCAGCCAACCCCACTTCCACAGGGAAAGCCATGAGGACATGGGGTTTTGGGTGATCCTTCACGTGGTCCCCAGCGGCAGCACAGACAGAGGGCAGCCTGGCCAGGGTGCCCCTTGGCTCCAAGCATCAGTTTCTCTCCCATGCTTTTGGGAAGCCACTGTTTGTCACCTGGAACACCCCTTATCAGCCCTGCCAGGGGCATCTTCTGTACTGCTGTGGCACACCAGGCTGAGGATCACCCCCAGGACCCTCCCCAGCACAGCAGGCACCATCCCAACAGCGGGATGCAGCCGCTGTGTCCCCCAGCAGCTAGCTGTGGAAAAAGCACAGAAACAGCAGGGCACACGAATGGTGGCTTCTCCAGCTAGTGCCCAGGTGGCCAAGGCCACCAGCATCCTGCCTTGGATCAGCACCAGTGTGGCCAAGACTAGAGCAGGGATCATCCCCACACACTCGGCACTGGGGAGGCCACACCTTGAATCCTGGCTTCAGTTTTGGGGCCCTACAAAATATTATCAACAGCTCCCTGACAGGAGGCTGGAGCCAGGTGGGGGTCGTGCTGTGCTCCCAAGGACCATGCGACAGAAGAGGAAACTGCCTCAAATAGCACCAAGGGAGGTTGAGGTTGGCCCTTGAGGAACAATTTCTTCTTCAAAGGGGTTGCCCAGGGCAGTGGTGGAGTCCCCACCCCTGGAGGGGTTCGAAAGCCGTGGAGATGTGGTGCTAACAGTTAGACCTGATAGCCTGAAAGGTCTCTGGCAAGCAGAATAATTCTGTGATTCCACGGAGGGACTCAGCCCTGTGTGGGCAGCGGGGGGCAGAGGGGTGCAGGGTCTCTGCCTGTCCCAGCCCGGGCAGGACCAGGGGAGAGTGAAAGAATCAGGCGGCAGCACACACGCAACGGACGGTTTTTATTGGGCTTCTCGTCGTAGGAGAGCAGCTGTACTGACCAACACACAGAAGCAGCTTAGCTGTGCCAAAATAACCCTTTAAAAAAAAACAAACCAATAAGGGCGGGATGAACTAAGTGTGGCACATCAGTCACGAGCCCCCGAGGGCTGTAAACTCTGAGATAGTCTCTGTGGGAAGAGCTGTGGGACGTGCAGCAGCGGACACCGGCACGGGGCACACCCTCCCCCACAATAAATATGAAAAGAGCCAAGTACAGAAAACAAAAGGATTCTCATCGATACAATATCGAAAGTTATTTACAGATACTGGCTTTTCTCACCGTTAAATTACACATTGAAAACAGGTTCTTTCAATATATCTCTTTAAAGCACTAGTAGCTATTCATGTGAATCTGCTCCTTTGTTTTGTTTTTGTTTTAGAGGACCCCATGTAGTCACTGAAACAGTGCTTGTAAAAACGCCTCTCCCAGGATGCTCTGGCTTTATTCTGTTTTTCAGGCTCATTTATTTGCTGTCACCTGCTCTCTGGTCTCTCTCCCTTTCCTTAAGGAACTGCTCCAGCCGGGGAAGCCTCTTCCCAGCCCCACATCCAAGCCCGTAGCTGCTCCCCAGCCCGTCTCCTTTCTCCTGGCAATCCAGGGAGTTGCACAAACCTGGATAGATCCCGACCCTGGATGAACACCCACCCATCTCTCTGCACCCATTTGCAGGTTTTCTAACAAAGAACAGCATCAGTTGTGCAGCACTGGGCTCAGCACCACCCTGACCACGGCATGATCCACCAGCCCCTCCACCCACCAGCTGCCCCCGGGCTCCAGCTCACTCCTCAGCACCACAGGACACACTGGGGCTGGGAGGGGGCAATGGAGAACAACAAAAGAGCTGCTATGGGGGAGAAGCAGCCGCCCCCTCCCTGTTTTGGGCAGCAGAGGCTCCAGCAGCAGGGCTGGGAAGAGCCACACGGCACCCTCCAGATGCCACCTGAAGAGCACACCCCCCAAGCTCCACCACGCTGGGCACCAGAAGCATGTGCTTCAATACCTTGAGTGCTCCTCAAACTGCAGAGGCCGTGATTGCAACTGGAATTATTTTTAGCACATGAGTTATCTGATGGATTCTGTGCTATTTCTGTGCCTTGCTCGGGAAGGAGGGGCCTGCTTAGGTCACCTCCAGATGTGCCCAGCAGCAGCAAACATCTGGCAGGCCAAGCGTGCAGGCTCACCCTGGCTCCACAGGACACCTCTCCTGCCATCACAGGCTCTAACGCTGCTTTTGGGGACCAAGTCATCCCCCTGAAACAGCCCAAGGAAGTCCCAGTTAAGAGGATTTCGCCACCACCGAGGCCCAGCCCTGCCCCCTCTCCCTTCACCAGCTCATTAACCCTGCAATTAAAGAGCTCTGCAAACATCTCAGCTGAAGGTTGAGCTTTTCCAAACGCCAAGCTGACTCCTCTTCTCCAGTTTAAGGTCATTAATTCTCATTAACCCATGTGAATAGACGCTTGCTCTCTGGAATGCCAGGGAATAAAAGGGGGAATTTAGAAATATCAAACCCAGGGGTTTATTTACAAGAGTTTTTCAGACGTTTCTGCACTCACAAGCCACTGCACCTCGAGATGGTCCTGCCAGCACCTGCAAGTCACTGTGCTCATAACACAGGCCTGAGGCTGGACAGACTGATGGGAACTTTTGTGACTTTTTTTTTTTAATGAAAAACAGAATAAAGCTGATTGATCCTGCTTGAAAGGAATGGCCATTTCTGTACACAACACGGAGCAGAAATTCTGTGGAATGTCAGAAGTTGGAGAAACATGTATTTAATAAATAATATAAAATGCCTTTTTTTTTTCGTTAAAATAGAATTCTTGGTTTTATACCTACATAGCATAGCAACCTTTACATAAACAAAATAAAGCTGAGTCTGTGATGATTAGTTTAACACAAAATAAAAATACAATTTAACAATAGTATTAAAACAGCCAATGTTCATCCACACAATATGTACACCATGGAATAGAAATCAACAGAAAACAAAAGTAGATTATCTTGAAATTCCTCAGACATTTGGATATACATATGTTCTCTGTATAGTTTAGATATTCTCCTTTTTTTTTTACAATATTAAAATTAATACTATGCTTTCTCAAAATACGCTTCTCAGATTTTTTTTTAAATTTGTAGAATCGACTCATTCCTTACATTAAATCAACACCACTAAGAATGATTTCATTTCTCCTGTACACTTGGAAACAGTCCTTCCTCCAGCTCCCTGTGGAGTGGGAGGGTCTCAGAGCTGATGCCCTGTGCCAGGGCCACGTGCTGTGGGGCAGCAGCAGGGGCAGCGTGGGCAGGACGTAGGGGTGGGTACAGCAACGAGGAATCTAGTCCCAAGACTGACCAACTGCCAGGCAAAGAGCAACCCCTGCAGCTCCAGGATCTTCACCCACCAGCTCATTCCTGGAACCCCCAGCTCACGTTACTGCACAGTCACCACGGGCCATCAGGGGCTGGGTCCTGCTCCCCAGCACCTCGAGTCCGACCAAAAGCCCACACCTCGAGCAGTGCCCACTGGACACCAGCAGCACCTGTGCAGGATCACAACTCAGAGAAGCAGGTCTGGCTTTAGCACCAAATACACAACGTTTCCTATCACCTGCCCACTGGGCTGCAAACACCTGCACTGCTGTTGCAACCACAACCAACCCCGGGATCCTAATCCTGCCTTTTTTCCCCTCGACAGAAGTGGGAGGAAAAAAAACAAACCCAACCCTTTCTGCTGCACTTCTAAAGGAGTTATTGAACTGAAGGGAAGCTTGAGCTGGGGCCTGTCTCCTGGAGCTGTGGGCTCTCCCCCTCACCAGGTTTCCCATCCACACGTCCAGCTACGATTCGTGTCCTCCGAGTCTCTGGTTTTGGAGCCTAACGGGGGTAAGACACCAGGAACATCAGTGTGAGTTGGAGCAGCTCCAGTATTTACACCAGCCAGGCTCATCTCACAGCAGCAACTCGAGAGACTGCAGCAGGAGACTTGGCTGGACTGGTGACAAGACAGAAAGCTCAGACACCCAATAGGAAAAAGCTTCTATACTTAGGAAACTGGACAGACCACAGCTAGATGGATTTTAAAAAACACTAGTAAATGTTCCTTTAAAAGTTTCATGGATTTGCAAAATAATGATGAAATCTTTTTGGATAATAGAATTGCCTGTTTTATACCTGCAATGATGGGACATCTCAGCTGACACAGAGTCCAGACACTTTACAGCACCAGCCAAGCTCGTGTCCAGCTCCAAACAGCTCTGCCTGCAGCAGCAGTAACTGGTGCTCTGCTTCCCCTGCACTGAAATCACAACTCAAAGTCTGATTTGGGCAAGAATTTGTTATATTCCTATCTTGAAATGAGACATTAATTTAGAGCAACTCCCCCATGCCAGAAATGCCACCCAGCCTCAGGGTGGAGGGCGAGGCAAAGGGAAAGCCACAGAAAAGCTGAGCCTCTCCTGAAAGCCACTGTGACCCCCAGCCCAGCTCCTGCAGGAGTCACACACCTTCCCACCACTCACACTTACTTTCCAGGATCTAGTCTTGCTGCATTTGTCAGAGACAAAGAATAATGAGACAATAATCCCCATGGCACTGCAGGTATGGGGCTGTGCCAGGGGAGCAGTTAATAATGGCTCTATCTGGCACCTAAGTCTCTATTTTGAAATATAAGAAATAATTCCTGTACATGCTTAAGTCATCTGTATGGCTGATTTGATTTTAGAAGTTTTCCAGATAATGGGTTTCAAAAATCTGTGTTTGTCATTCACTCAGTTGGGCTGATGCCAGGAGCTCTAATTTCTTTTACCTTTACTTCCCTGAACATTAAATAAAAAGGAAACAGACACATCCTAACAACATAGTTAAAATGTGCATGAGGCAACATCGTGCCTCACACAGTGTAACACAAGGTGTTCTACACACAGAGCTGAAGACCCTCATGTATAACACCACCACCAAGAGTCTTTGTCCAAGAAAAAACTTCAGACAATCTGGTACCTAAACCAGGAACCACCAGTTCAGAGCAGCATCGAGTATTTTGTGGTGAAGGGTGGAACTCCAGCTCTCCCTGCACACCAGCAGAGCCAGTCCCTCCCACACAGAACCTCACTGGGATCCCAGCTGCCCCCAGGTGCACGTGAGGTTTGGCCACAGTAATCTCTCCTCCTCCAACAGCACAGTCAGCTAAAGCCACAAAGACAAAGCTTTTCTAGACTGTTGATACATCAGCTGACTGAAGGAAAACAAGCCTGGCGCTATTCTGCTCCCCTTTAAACATCTCCTTTCATTCTTCATCCCATTTAAAATCCACAGTTGTGCAGCACAACGTCCCCTCAGCAGAGCTGTCCCCCCTCCCCACAGACCCCAGCACCCAAATCCACACCCAGGCACCACAGAACTCTGCCAACAAGCACTGACCTGAGGAAAATGATGGAAGGAGAGGAAGGGAACGCAAAATGAACGAAGCACAAACAAGCTACGCGAGAACTAAGAGCAGTTTTTGTCACAATTTGAGGGCTTTCTCCAAATCAAGAAGGAAAATAAGAGCATTGCATGGTAGGGTAGGAAAAACTTAACACCAGCCAGTGCCCAGCCAGTGCCAGGGTGATGAGACAGTTCCTATTCCAAAGCTGGGCAGGTACCACCACTGCTCCTCACAGAGGATGCCGAGATGCTAAACACTGCTGACCAGTACAAATGACAGAGAAGTTGGTACTCTCCATACAGAGTAATTTGAAAAATAAATGGGGGGGGAAAAAAACCATCCAAAAGGGTGTCACCTGACTCACACGGGGGATTTTCCAAAATGCATTTGTCCCTTCATGCCACACCAGACAATAAACCAGAGCTCACACAGCTGTCAAAGCTTGTGCTGGGCAGAGTTACCTTACTCCCACTTCTAGAAGCAAATACAACTAATTTTATTACAGGTGTGTTCAGGTAAAGCCCATTATTTCAAAATAATTCTACTTTTGCCAGTTTGTACTTTGCTCCAGGGGACACATCTAGAAGTCTGGTTGCCCATCAGCAGCACGAGCTGGACGGAGGGTGCACAGGGGTGACAGGGCAAGCTGCTGGGGCAGCTTCTGTTCCCAGGTACACAGATGCAATTCCCATCGCCCTCGGGGACCACGAGAGTTGTACCACCATAGCTGGGCAGAAAATGCCCTCTGAGGGGTTCACTGAATCAAGAAAAAAAAGCTGAAACTCTGCCCTGACTTATCTCCTAGAAAGCATCGCAACCACCAGGGCAAGGATGACTTCACATGCTTCAAGTTGTCTAGCAGTTAAGAGATTGTATCTTTACTTTATCAAGAGTTTCCACATGACATGACTGATGCCTCCAGCAGAATTAACATAAATCTGGCACTTGATCAGCAATTTTTGTCAGTTCCAGCCTCAGTATTCTCAGACTGTTTTCAACGTGGACACTTTGAAAACTCCAGAAAAGCAAACGAAAAACCCTTTGGTGAGCTGAGCCGTGGGATGTGGGCACGAACCCCCTGAGCTGAGCTACAGGGGAAGTCTGGGACGTCTGCACTATGAGAACACACTCATGTCATGGTTTTGTGTACAACACAGAAGGATCCCCAAGTCCTGTAACTGAAGAGTGATCCAGAATACGTACCGAGGCTCCCAGACCTTGTAACCCAGCACGTGCACTACAATGCATTGGAACAACTTCTTTTTTTTTTTTTTAATTTTTAAAAAGTGCAGTTGACCTGAAATGGAAAAGAACTGTCTTTATGTTCGCTGTAAACTTGTCAAAAGGAATCTGCTCTTTAAAAACTGTGCTAAAATAGTCGATTTATACAACAGAGCACTAGATGAAGCTACCATAAATTCCTCTTCACCAATTATTACTCTATTGTGTCAGTTATGGTACTGCATATACGTAGAAGAAGCAAAACGGTGGTAGCTACTATTAGGGAGTACAACAAACTGAGTGAATAATTCGAGTTCAACGTTTCCATGAAGTAGCAACAACATTTAAACCACAGGACAGTTAGAATTCAGTACTTCCAAGTGCATAAATCACACTGTTGATCATCAGCAGTATGGAGAAAGGTTATAACCAAGTCAGCAGTAATGGTCGGGAGGAACATGGCAACACGAGAGGTTAGGGGGCATCCGACACGGCAGGTCTGCAGCTCCTCCCACTGCCCGGGGGTCCGTCGGCAGCGCCCGGGGGGTCCCCCCAGCCAGCAGTCACCACTTCAGCCTCCAGGCTCGGTACGTGCCAACCAAGGGTATTGCAGAGGGAGCAGCATCTCCCTTCCTTCAGTAGTCGCAGGGAGCACGTGGCGGCCACGCGCCGGCCCCGCCAGGAGCAGGAACTCACTCGCTGCTGTTCCAGTCTTCAGGACCTCCAGAGACAGAGTTCTGACATCACCCCACGCTGTAAACATCTAACTCCTCCTCTTGAAGCACATCCCGCGCCCAGGATTGCACAAAGTAATTCGTAAGGATTCTGTGAAACTCGGCGTGTTCACCGAGTAGCTTCTCCCCGAGGGAACTCTGGCTTCCTGCGTCTCCTACAGGCCGTTGCTGTTCCTGTGGCTGAGTGGTGGCTTCGAGAGCTCCACGACCGTGGAGCGGGACTTGTTGAGGAACTTGGGGGCGCGGCGCAGCAGCCTCTGCGCCTCGGTGAACGCCTCCGTCAGCTCCTTCTTCCACTGCACAAACTCTGGGTCGCTCTGAAAGAGACACACAAGTGGATTGGGGCTTTGCAGCGAACTGCCAATAGTCTCTGCTCTCTCAGATAGCACTTTAAGCAACTTATTTTAATTTCCCTAAGGAACAAGCAATTTTGAGTCTGGAAAATGTTGCTCCTCCGTCACCCCACCGAAGCCAGGCAAGGCTGCAGCAGCTACAGCCAGTCAAGGCTCAACGAGGACCTGTGTGCCTCCTCCCTCACAAACACACGGGCTACCATCAACCAGCTCTGGTGAGACATCTGCCAATAAGGTCCTCGAGGCCCATGGAGGTCAGGAATTTGTGAGTTTTTTAGCTGTGTACTCAACTGACTTCATTTTGGCCCAAATCTCACTGAAATCCACGACAGGAACTGGCCTAAGCTGCAGGTTTCCTGCCTGCAAAACCCAAGAGTGAGAATGACATCCCAGTTTTGCTTGGGTTCAGCGTTGCTTCATGAAGCACCCTTAGTTAGCACCTAATGGGAGGACCCAAAAAGCTTTGCCATCGTTTCAGCACGTGCAGAACAATCTGATCAACAGCTATTGAAAGAGAAGCGCCTCACCTCACACTGCAGGACAAACTGTTTTCCTCCTTTAATTCTCAGCAAGATGCATTTCTTATCTTTAATCTGTGTTTCTTCAACAGATACTATTTGTTCCATTGTCAGTAGGTTTTGCTGTGGAGCATTTGCAAAAAAGCAGAGAGATGATTTGGGGGAAAAAAAACAAACAACTGTTGCCCATCAAATAAAATCACTATCTAATTTCTGGACTACCCACATAAATCAACGTGAACATTAACAGCCATCACACAAACGTTTCTTTATTTTTGAAGACTGGGTCATGAACTAAAGATAGATGATAAGGTAAGAGAGAGGTTTAGCAAGGGGCTTGGTTGCTTCAACAGACAACGAAATAGAAGCTAAGAAAGCCAGTAATGACAGCACGAAATAAGAATCTACAAATAGGTGTGTCTATGAACAAAATATTCACTATTTTTCCTCAAGAGAGTTACATATCATTTTATATATTTTCCAAGCATTACTGCTGTTAAAAAAAAAATAAAGGACAATCTTGCTGCCTATTTCAAAGAGCCATAAGGGAGTATTTAAGCACTATGTACTTAGAAAGAAGGAAAAACATACACAACAGCCTGCAGAAAAGCTTTCCCTATAGACTGTGAGAAGACAACAATGTTCTGAACTTCCAAAATCTCTGCCTAGCACGTGATCACAGCTGGACTAAACTAAAGTCACTATAGCATTTTCTTGGAAATAAAATGCTATAGCATTTATGACCTTACCAGTTTATGTTTTTTTGTATAAATAGTCCAGAGGTCCTAAATGAAAAACAACACCATGAACTACCAAATTCCTTCAAAAACACAACAGCACAAAGTCAACAGCTTGCCCAAGTCAGTGCTAGGTTTCCTCAGTGCAGTAACGACTCATTAATTAAGCAATGCTCAGGAGAAGCTGCTCAGATCCAGGGCCATTTACTCTGACCCCACTCCACCTCCAGGGGAGGAACGGCCGAGTGCGAGCCCCAGGTTTGCCTCCACACCCTCCCCCGGCCTCCCACGCCCTGGGGGCTGCCCCCGTGCCCCTTACCCGGGACTCTCCTTCTCCTCGCCACTCCAGGCGGTTTGGGAAGAGGTAGAAGTACCGGCGCTGCCACTGAGTCAGGAAGGGGTTCCCCAGCTTCAGCATGTAGCCGTGCATGATGCAGTCCTTCCCCAGCGCGTAATCTGCGGGCAGAGGAGACGCCCGCCTGAGCCGGGGCGCTGCCCGGGCACGGCCTGCACAGGGGCTGGGGGCAGCAGGGCACGGGGACCCCACCCGCCCTCACCAGCCTGGGGTGCTGCTTCTACGTGCCCAGGCACACACACAGACCAGTCCTGCCTCAACTACAGAAGCTGATGGGGCTGCAGGAGTAACCAAGAACAGAGTTTGGGTCTTAAAATCTATGGTATTAGTTACATAATCGTGTACTTCTTGAATCCTGGGGTCAGTTTTGGGGCCCTCACTCCCAGAAGGACCTTGAGAGGCTTGAGCATGGCCAGAGAGGGGCAACAAACTGGGGAAGGGTCCAGAGCCCAAGTGTGGGGAGGAGCAGCTTAGGGAGCTGGGGGTGCTGAGCCTGGAGCAAAGGAGGCTCAGGGGAGACCTTCTGGCTCTGCACAGCTCCTGACAGGAGCCTGGAGCCAGGGGGGGGGCAATCTCTTCTTCCAAGGATCAGGACAAGAGGAATCAGCCTGATGTGGCACCAGGAGAGGTTTAAGTTGGACATGAGGAACAATTTCTTCCCCTTGAGGGTTGCCCAGGGCTGTGCCAGGCTGCCCAGGGCAGTGGTGGAGTCCCCACCCCTGGAGGGGTTTCCAAGCTGTGGAGATGTGGGGTGAGGGACACGGGGCAGTGGGGACCTGGCAGTGCTGGGGGATGGTTGGACTGACAATCTTAAAGGTCTCTTCCAACCAAAATGATTCTGTGGTTCTATGACTAAAAGAACTGTATGTTGCTATTCAAAGTTCAGAGCTTGGGATGCAAGATCCTCGAGCAAACAAGTGGAGTCTGCTGTAAAGGACCCTCCTGGTTTCTTTCTTGGCTTCTTTGTCGTGAAATCAAATCCCACATACACTTTTCTGAGCATACACCATGAACAAAAACTGATGAAAGACTGTACAGGATAATCTTTAAAAGAGAGCACAAAAGATTTTTTCCAAAACATTATGTCATCATACAGCATTTCAAAACATTAAGAAACGTCTTAAGAAACACGATACTGACTAAATGAATTCCAGCAATTACTGGTGAATGACAGTAATATGAGAGTCTGTGCTGTGGAACTTCAAACACACGAATTACTATCTAGCAGCAAAAGATGGAGAGAAGTGTATTTGACAGATTACCTTCCTCGTGGCCAAGCTGCTTATTTTTAGCCCTTTTTCTGGCCTCAATTTTATCTGTGTCTGCATTTACTGCATCATAAACAGTTTCTGCTACTTCTTGCTGCCAACGCTCCGATATTACCAGAGGGAAGTTCTTATATAATTCCTGGTCACTATCAAGCAACTTGCAAGAGAAAAACAACACAAAAACCCAACATTTTAGTTACTTTTACTATTCTTATCCCAAAGAGTCCACAGTTACCCACATAACAGTATTCTTTTAAAAGATGTATTGAACAAACAAGTGCCTACAAGAGAAAATACAGATGCTAATTTAAGCAAAGATATTCATTTATACACAGCAAACAGGCTGGCTGTTCAAAACTTCATTTGGTTTGGTAGCTCTAAAAGCCTCACTCAACATTGTCCCATAAGGGTCTCTAAATTTCACATTTAAATAATTCCTTAAATGTAAGAGCAATTTGTTAACTTTGTCATATAATCAGTGTTAATATAATGTCTAATTGTGTTAAAAAAACCTTTCTGAGCACAAAAATTCCATGAATAATTGAAAAGATACATTTTACACAACAATGCCTTCCATGCTTCCACAGCTTAAATTTACATTCTTAATAACTAACCTTGTAAATTCAGGAGTACATACTGCAGACCTCAGTTTTCCTGTTGTACAGATTCTTTTCTCCCCTAATGCTTAACTACAGCACTGAAACTGAATTGCACTGGAGGTTTAGCTTGGACCTGAGCACCTTCCCCACCAGGGCTGCCCAGGGCAGTGGTGGAGTCCCCACCCCTGGAGGGGTTTCCAAGCTGTGGAGATGTGGTGTGAGGGACATGGGGCAGTGGGGACCTGGCAGTGCTGCTGGGGGCACAGTTGGACTCGATCTTGGAGGTCTCTTCCACCCAAAACGACTCCATGACCCTGTGGCTGTTTGCTGCTTGACACAGTCACATTCTGGCTTCACCACAAGGCACTTTGATGCAGTACAAAAAGTGCTCAATGTTTTCCCTATAAAATTATTAAGGATTTTCATTTTCATTTGGGGTTCAGTTTAAACTCTCTACAGCCCCTCCTCAGTTGCTTCAATTTCTGTCCATCAGTACGGAAACCAGACCTTTCTCTCAGAGAGGAAGATGAAGATGCAGCATTCCAAGCACAGCGAGCCCACAGACTGCCCTGCTGGCAGAGGTTCCAGCAGCAGGACAGGAAAGCCTTGCTCAGTTCTCCTCCTGCAGCCAGGAGAGCCACTCCCAGAACATCCTCCTCCTTTCCAGGGCTCCACAGCTTTACCATGGCAGGAAGACTCACGTGGGATTGGGAGGCAGAATTCTCTGCATTTCCACACAAGTGCAATTCCTTACAGCATCCGAGGAAGGCAGGAAAGCCACGGGCATCCACTGCTGGCTTTCCAGTTTGTAACCTCAGAGCACATGTGTTCTTCTCAGTGTCACAGGCCACTGCAGTATAAACAATCCCAGGGGCAATGGAGGAGAGCAAGGTGCTCTAAACGGGCACCCCCACGGGCAGAGCTGGACCCAGACACCCTCAGGGAAGCTCTGGCTGCAGCTGACTCAGAGGCATGAATTATTCAGTCCCTTCTAAAAGGCTGTGACACCCCAGTGACTGTGCAGAGCAAGGACACTGTATGTGACACCCCTCCCTGACTCATGACTAAGAATAAATTTACCCTATAGGCAGCCTGAACAAAGATGACATGGAAGTGATCTGGCCGTACGACCTGCATCCCCTCAAAGACCAGCTGGTTTCCCCTTATGGAATGTCCCCTTGAATGAGGCATTCCAGAGCTGCAGGAACCTATAGGCAGCCTGAACAAAGATGACATGGAAGTGATCTGGCCGTACGACCTGCATCCCCTCAAAAAAAAAAGACCAGCTGGTTTCTCCTTACGAAATATCCCCTTCAATGAGGCATTCCAGAACTGCAGGAACCAGGAATCTTCTCAGCCTAACACCCAGGCTGAAGCCGTGGAGTTTTCTGGGATAAAGAACATCTTGCCTTTCTCTTCAAACACGTAAAATCTTTCCTGTGCCAACCGCTGTAATTACAGCAAGTGACACTGACAGACAAGCTCCTTTTTAGGCACAGCGAGTACTTAAGATGATTTTTTGCTCATGAAGTTTAGAGGATTTAGTTTCTCTCCTGACTGACTTCTGTAATAACAAGAATAAGGTTTGATGTCCTCAAGAAATGCATGGTAGAACTCCTCACCAGGACAGACCCAAGCAAGCACTGATCCACTGATCGTCCCAAAGCACCAGGGAAGCCTCAGAGGAGGGGATGGATGCTCAGGGGATGTCACTCCACCTCCGTGCAAGTCAAATGGACCAGCACCTTTTACTTCTCATGTCTTCCTTTACATTGTTTTCATTACATTCTGGGTAATATCAGAACCTGAAATTTCCTTTTATCACTTTTCTCACTTATAAAGTTCTTACCAGGAATATACAGTTGGTAATTTTTAACAGTTTTCCACTGCACTCTCTGACCATGAGGTAAACACTGTTAAAATTAGATTTGGTTCAATTAATCCAAGCTACCAGAAAGAAATTACCATTTTAAGAACTAAACCCCACGAAGTATTCTTGAAACTCTGACCATTTCCCAAAAGTTGGCTACTTGAAACATTTGCATTATCACAGATAACTCTAGATAGGAAGGTAGATTTCAGTCTAAAAAAAATAAAACAAGGCAAACAACAATCCCACCACCCAGCCCAAGCTGCCTCTACAGAACAGCCTGGATCAAGTTTCCAAACTTGAAAGCAATTCCTTGCACATTCAGTAGCCCTTCAGCAAAGGAATGGCACGAACACAGGAGAAGCCCAGCACAGTGGTCACAGTCTGGCATTTCAAGCTGCATACCTTGATGCCCTTAGTGTCCTCTTCATCAAATGACCCAATATCAAAAGCATCTGCTGCATTTACTTCTCCACGGGGAGGAATCAAAGGTGGAGCATACTAGAAGTGAAGAGCAGCATAATGAAAGGCACATTAAAGGACATTATTGAAATCCACACTGCAGAGACATATGGCTTGTTTAAATTTTTTGCACAAATCACATGACTGTGCAAAAGTACATCCCTTGAAATTAAGCTTCAGGGCAAAGTTGTTCTTCACTCCTTTAATAAATGCTCCTCTAAATATCTGAGTAAAAAACCTACAGTTTAGAGCTGAGCAGGAGAAACCATGCACCCATTTCATCCTGAGCTAGTAATTCAGTACTACTGATCAGGAAGATGTGTAGAAATGGATGTACACCAGTTTCCACCAACAATGCTCCACATATTCACACAAGTGGGTACACATGCTGGGGACTGGAAGCCTGAAGTCTTCTGACCATTACCTGCTTAAGTTTATTTTCCTTTTACTGCTTTACCAAGTCAAGTTAAGGTTACAACTTCAATCCTTTACCTTTTGTAAGTAGACTTGCTGCCAATCGATGCCTTTGAAGAAAGGATGTTCCTTTACTTCTTGTGCACTGGGAAATAAAAGAAACTGAAGTCAACAAAATGCAGGAGCTTTTCAAATACCTCTGGGAAACAAAGCCTTTGAAGGTCATGTTTCTATCACTTGAAAACATCAGTCAAATGCTATTTTTTTTAAGGAAAAAAAAAAAGTCTTCCTAAGTAACCAGCAGAAGAGAAGACTTTCACATGGCAACACCAGAAATAGTGCTGTAGTAATAGTGTAAATAGTGCAGCTCTGGCAAGCAGTCACTCTTGGTTTGCTACAGCATTCCATCACCTCAGACAACAGACTCAGCTGCTGTCAGATCACATCCACTGCTTCTAAATAACAGGCTTACTCCATGTCATCTCATATTATGCATATTTTATGGCAAAATAAGCAACTACTCTTGATAGGCCCAAGGCTGAAGAGCAATTTGAGGTCACTATCAGAGAGCTCCATGATAAAACCCCTCCTGGATGTCTCTCTGGAGTAGAGCCAGCCCCAGTCACGGGTATGAATATCAGTTAACTGCTGTCACACATTGCCCATGGTTTCTCAACAGGTATTTACTCCTCCCCCAGTTTTCTCTCCTGGTCTCACAGAGGCACACATGAGCCTTCTGAAATAGGGGACAACAATTTCAGTTAACAGCTGTACTGAGGTGAGCTTGGCAGGAGCAAATAGTGGTTTGCAGTCAAAAAAAAAAATCCCTTCTCCTTAGGACCATGAAATGGAACAGGCACATCTGGAAATGGAGGCAACCCAAAATGGAGCAAGTTTCACAGCTTTCTGTCCTTGGGTCTTTGGTTTTTTATGTGTAATATGGTCCTATCATTACAGATACAACATAAGCATTAAGTTCCAGCTACCACTGTGCCTGAGTCAGGTAACAACAACTTCATGCCAAAATAGATCAGGCAAAACCATAAAACCAACAGAAGGGTGAAATGTCAGAGCAGCACCCAACGTGAGCATGACTGCAGAGCACTCACAGCAAGTCTTTAATGACAGAAATGTCCAAACCAAAGGAAGCTGAAATGCAATTCCATGCAACATCACTTTTTAATGTTCTCCTTCCAAGATTAAAATCATCCTGATGGAAAGCAGATTTTTACTTGAAATGAACTCATTCACAGAGAACTGGAAATTTTTGAAGGCAGTGGTCCAAGGAGCAGACAACACCTACCTTCTTCCTTGGCATCCAAGTCTCTTGCTAACATCCCTCTGCAAGAGCCCTTCCAAAAGGGACTTCAGTTCAGGAGAAAAGGACTCTGGTAGCTCCACATTCTAGGAGAAAATGAAGTACAAAAAGAGACATTTAATTATAGACATGTGATCTGCTTTCCCCACACAGGAGAGTAGCTTTTCTCTGACAGCTCTTGTAACCCTGAGCACACCGAGCTTTCCCAGGAAGCATGGCTACAGAGTTCCAGTTTTCAGAGGAAGTGGGAGTTCCCCAGAGCAGAGGAGTGTCCCTGTCCCCAGGACCCTTACCACGGTCAGTGTCATCCGGTCGATCTCGTGCTTATCTTTGGTTTTGTGCTGTCTGAAAGGACTGTGTCTGTGGAAAGAAGAAAATGCACAAATACATCTCAGGTTATTTCAGCTTATTATAAAGACTGTGGCATCCTGTTAGTCCTGCTCTTCCACCTCATCAATCCTGTCCTGCAGAACAGTGAAACATTTACCATCTACAATGAGAAATGAGACTTTACCCAGTAGCATACTGTGGGCACTAGCGACCTCAAAAACATCAAGGTTTGATCTCTTAGAGCTTGGTTTTCTTTTCTTACTACAAAGAGCTGCACCACTTTGCAAGAAGGTTTATCCTTTGTGTTTTCAGCACAACTGCATGTGGCAGACATCACTATCCAATTCAGAGACCAGCAACCAGCCACTTTCTTCACAGACTACACACAGGCATCCCTGAGGATTATCAGACTCGGGGAAATCTGACCCAGTTACTCCACATCATGGCATGCAGAAGGGTAGTTATTCTAAATGCAGTGATCCATCCTTGGAGAGGGTGTTTCAAATGCCTTCCCAATTACCTCTGTCTCCCTCTGGTGAGAACAGTTTTGTCACACAAGCAAATCCTGAAGAGCTATCACAACACAGGTATTTAAAAACATTGATCCATACACTGAGACTGAGTACAACCAACAGAATTCCCAGCTCCTCTACATGGCAAGAGTGAAGCAAGAGCTTAAAGGAAGCAGATGAAACAGAAAGGAATCACAGATACTTCAGCACTAGTGACTGGGAAGATATCTGATAATTTACCAGAGTAAATTATCAGCTTCATCCATTTCCTGCTTTGTGATTCTGAGTCTGAATTTTCCTTTGAGCTACAGAAGTCCTTAGAGTATTCCAGATGTACCATGCAGCACTTAAACAACATCACGAAAGAAAGCAGAAACATCTTACTAAGATTTTTTTAATTAGATTTAGGATATATTCCCTGTTTCTTAGTTTTCTTCAAAACCTTGAGGGAATGATATTTTTCAAAATTAGGATTAGTTATCAATACACCAATTAGCCCCTAAAAAGGATCTTGTCTTGCCACACAGTAGTGTGTGCTACCTTGCTTCAGCTGGGGATCTGCCACTCAAGAATAATTTTCCTTTCATCCTGAAAGACATTTCTGATGAATGATCTGAGAGACCAGGACTTCCACCTGTCTGTCTTTAAGCAGGCAGGAGCAACTGCCCAACACAGCCTGGTGTGCTTTGACAGAGAAGCTCCAAGTAGATCAGGGAAGATCAAGAAATGGCACCATGACCTCAGCCCTTGTTTTGGGATGTGAGTTTTTTGACTGGCTTTCAGAACAGACAGGGATAGTTCACAATGAATACTACTCTGGCTTCTGGCTGACCACCCCACACATCTCTGTCAGGAGGAATCACAGCCCACAGAGACCAAGATCTCCCCACCACAGCAGTCTGAGTGGTTGTGGTAAATGGGACCATTTGCCCCCAGATGCTGGTTCTTCATTTCACACAACTTCAATCCTGTAAAGGAAGAACCACACCAGGAGCAGCCAGATGCTCTAATCCTCTGAGACCAGGTGACTCAAGAGGAAAAGGTCTAAAAAGAAAAGATGAGGAGCCCACAGTGGTCCTGCATGTGAGACACAAACCCAAACCATCCCTCAAGGGTCTTGCTACCTACAGAACTCTTCAGTGAGTGATTAGAGTGACACAAGTACTGCTTCCAGCTGTGTGATGTACTTAGAAATTTTTTTTTTCAATTTAAACACTGTTTAGGAAAAAAAAAAAAGCCTGTTTTAATCTCATGTGCAGACATGGTCTAAGTTACAGAGAAGGCAGCAAGATACCACTTCAGATAATGTGTAACACACTACAGATTAGTACTTCAAGGGACACACAGTGACAAGGCCCAGGCTAAAAAAGCCACAAGCACTAGGACATGGGACTTCACTCACCCTCTCAGGAGCTTGAACAGCATGCAGCCCAAGGAGAACCAGTCTGCACTGCTGTCGTACGCCGTGCCCTTCTGGAGCACCTCTGGAGCCATGTACCCGTGGGTACCCCTGAGAGCAGGAGGGGACAACACTTTGATTAACACCAAAGCTACCATTGAAAACAAATGAATAATAATTTAAAAAAACCCAAACCAGAGTGTTTTCTCAGTATGAAAGCCTAATTTTAAAAGAATTCGTTTAAAACACTACTGAATTGCAAATCTTTGCAAGTATGACAGGGGGAGGTTTTCCTTTTTGCATAATTTCTGAGACTAAATCAGGGCAAATGAGGACCTAAGAATAACAGCTGCCAGGTAAGGTGTGGAATCCACACACAACCCAAGAAATCCAGACCCCAGCTATGACCCAATGCCATGAGACAGAAAAGAACCCAATCTGCCTCCAGTTCCACAAAGATCCAGAAAGAAAGACACAATAAGAGGTTTTAGTCAGTCTGGGAATATTTAATTATCCATTTAGGACAATTAAAACAATCTGGTACTTTAACTCAGGTTCTTATATTCTCTGAACAGTGAATCATCTCGAAATAATGTGTCATCTTCCAGCCATGCCTACACATCAGCTGCTACAACTGTGCAGGAAAACAGAGAGGAGACTGAAAAACCTCACCAGGGTATCCTGCTTCACTGGGTTACCAAGCAAGCAGGTGCCACACAAGTGGTATTTTCCTCCTTTGGGCAAAGTTAAATCCTAACAACACGAAGGACTTATCTAGCAACAACTGTATGTGCAGCAAAGCTCCCATACATCATACTTACACACTAGCATGGGGCTTCTTTTTGGAGAAATCACAAGCCAGCCCAAGGTCTGATATCCTCACATGCCCGTGTTCATCCAACAAGATATTTGCAGGCTAGGAATCCACAGACACACAAGAGTTACCACTTGGTATTTTTCAGTTGACAGAACTACAAATTCTCAGAACACAGGAACTCAAACATCAATACTCTGTTAATTAGTAATTGCCTTCTTTTTTTTTATGCCAATATAACAGACACTTTCTAGATAGAAATTGACATTCTAATAGAGCACTGCCATTAACTCCACGGATGATGAAATACTGAAGAATAATGGAAGAGGAAAACCAGGCAAGGTTTGAAACAGAAAGAAAATGAACCAATAAATGCTTTTTGGCCTCAAGCTCACATTGTTTGTGTTCTTCCACAGGAGGGTCTGCCCATGGCTCTCACACCCTTTATTTGTCATCTACACCCTGCACTCTGTGAGGACAATTTCTCCACTTTTGTGGTCATTTGGCTCATGAACATCTCTCAGAGCAGTTCTCAACTTCCCAACCACCAGTGAAACACCCTGAGCATCTTCCTATTGATCTCCCATCACACGTTTCTCTTCCAGAGCTCAGAAATATCTAACTGTGTCATCATTAAAATGGTGAGGTGAGTAACACTGCACAGGACTTAGCCTGACCCCAGCATAGCACCTCACAGGCCACTTAAGCTGGATAATAGCAGAAAAATCATAAGAAAAAATAAGAAACAATCAAAGATAAACAAATAATCTGTATTCTTACCAAGAAAAGGTTTCAGATAAGATAATTAATTTAACTTATTGCTTGCTGCTGAACAAGCCCCCATGTGAAGAGCCCCAGGAGGACAATTACCTTCAGGTCTCTGTACACAACGAAGCGGTTGTGCATGTGTTCCAAGCCCAGGATGATTTCAGTAGCATAAAACCTCATTTCTTTTTCACTAAACACTCCGTGCTGAGAGAGGTGGTAGTGCAAATCTCCTCCTGCAATTAGAAGAATTAAGATGCAATTAAAAGAACAGTAAAATCTTGGCTGACAGGCAGACACAGCAGGACCTCGGGAGGGAACAGTATTTGTGGGTTCTTCTAACCTGTAGAGCACACAGACCCAGGCCTACACTCTGCAAGTACACATGGGGACAAAATACCTGGGAATGCTGATAAATCTGAGCAATCTGAAACCCCATCTTCAAAATACATTTACTTAGTTTATATTTGCATTCAGTGACTAATCCAGGAACTGAGTCTTAATGTGAAGGATTCCCACGGCAAGTAGTCACCTACACAGGACTCTGGAGGACTGAATAAATTAGCACAGGGAACAACCCAGGCTAGGAAGGACCTTGAAAGGCCCCCTGGGGCAAAATACTCTAAAGTATTCATGCTGAGGACGTGTTCACACTTTCCTTATCAAAGAACAGACACAATACAGTGTCACCCTGTGAGCTGATCCACACAGCAAACTGAATACTATCAGAAAACTCTTCCTGATTAAGCTACAGATTTAAAATAATCCACCAGCTTACTTGAATTTGACCAGCAGCTTAGATTTTAATGAGCATCTTCACCTGCAAAACACCAAAGCCAGTCTCTATTGTTTACAGGGTATCAGCTCTATTTCCCAATTAAATTTCCAGCTCTGCCACACGGTACGTGCAGATGAGTCCAACACCTTCAGGTGCTGCAGGAGCACAGCCAGAGTCTGAGCCCAAGTGCCACAAGTGCTGAGCATCCTCAGCAAACAAGGGTACTGCAGGATCTCCTCTCTCTCTAGTCTGCAATTATTTTCTCATGTGTTCTCACATGAGTTTTGCCAAGGCTTTAGGTGTGATTTCTTTCCTTCTCAGGAATGCTTCCCCCTCCAATTTTCTTTGCAGAGCTCTTTATAGTAGCCCTTTTATTTTTATCCTGAAAGCTGCGTCCCTGATCTCTTCACACATTTCTCCACACGACCACCATTTCCTTCAGCTTCCAGCCTAGTAGGCCCTTTTGTATCTTTATTTAACTACCTTAATGTTAAAAGGTAACAGATTTTCCAGTCTGTTCTGTACTTTCCCTGGTTTAGATCACTTCATCCCTCCTCCTCCTCCTCGCAGGCCGATGCCTCACGCCTCGGATTATTTTTCCTTCATTCCCTTAGGATCTCAGCAAGTCCTCCTGCCAAGATTTCTGTCTTATTATCATCATCTGCATGAGTCTTGCTTACCATTCATCAGGTCCAGAATGAAGCAGAGTTTGTCAGGGGTGTGGAAGGCATAGGTCATACACACTATAAAAGGGCAGTCCTAGAAGGAAGGGAGCACAGAGTTCAGCTGGGGCAATAAGCAAAATACTACTCAGAGCTGCTAAAAATACCTGTGATGTTTTTCCTGTGATATTGGCCAATAGTCACAATCATTTCCAAAAGCAATTGGTGTGCTAATCTGCATAGCCTGATGTTTCACTTACAGTTTAAAGACCGTTGATTTTGCCACCTCATTTCAACAGAAACACTAAAATAGCTCTGAGGAGCTGAAGGCCCCAGGAATGCAGGTAGCACCACTATCTCCTAAAGACCTGCAACTCCAGCAGCCAGAAATAGCCTAAAAATATTTTGCACTAGACTCCATGAAAGACACAGTAAAGCTACCAAGCTTCAGGGCAGCTCAGAAAGAGATAAAGCTGCTCCCATGAAGTGTGAAGGACACAGGCCAGTCCCCAGGACTGCAGGGAGAAGGTTCAGCTGTGGGAACAGTGGCCAGGCACCCCAGTCACCCCACGGGCAGAACCCCCAGGGAAGGGAAGCTCTGTCCCCACCTAGCCATTAAACCCTGCTACCACCCTGCCAGTGCTGCTGAGCTCCCTGCAGAGCTGCACACAGGGGACAGCAAGTCCCTCTGCCACCCCTGCAGGCCTCCAGCTCCCCAGGCTGTGATTATCCAGCAACAGATGATTCCGAGGAGCACAAAGGCACCAGGAAGGAAGCTGCAGCTCTGGTGCTTCCCGTGCATTGCATACACAAGAGCAGCAAGGTCCAGGGGGCACAAAGCCCAGAAAACAAGGATGGAGGGTGCAGATTTAGGGACACAGCTGCAGAGCAGCAGCAGGGGAAGGTTACAGGGAGTACATTGCCACCTCCTGATGCTCTTCAACCTCAGTTCAGGGATGTTTAACACAAGCAGCAATAAAAAAGTACAGCTGGAAAAAACATCTCTTTAAGACAAATATTCAGTGTGCTGGTACCTCTGTAATGCAGATGCATTGAAAGATGCCATGGTGGGAAGCTGGCAGAGCTTCCCCTCTTCATTAGGCCTGTTCTGGATCATAGAATCACAGAATGCTTTGAGTTGGAAAGGACCTTCAAGCTCATCCAGTCCAACCCCCCTGCAAGGAACAGGGACATCTGCAGCTAGAGCAGGGTGCTCAGAGCCCTGGCCAACCTCCCCTGGGATGGTTCCAGGGATGGGGCAGTGACCACCTCTCTGGGCAGCCTGGGCCAGGGGCTCACCACCCTCAGCAGCAACAATTTCTTCCTTGCATCTAGTCTAAATCTCCCTCTTTTAGTTTCAAACCACCAGCCCTTGTTCTCTCCCAAAAGCCCCTGCTCTAAAGTCCCCCCCCAGCTTTCTGACAAGCCCCTTGAAGTCCTGGCAGCCCCCAGCAGGTCTCCCCAGCTGGAGCCTTCTCATCTCAGCTGACACAGCCCAACTCTCTCCTG
>NW_008597028.1:10737-18293 GCF_000691845.1 Merops nubicus | reverse complement strand
GCGCCAGCAGCTCCCTGGCTCTGCTGTGCTGAGGACTCCAGAGCTGCCCCAGCACTGCAGGGGGGGCTCACAGAGCTGGCAGAGGGGCAGGATCCCCTCCCTGCCCTGTGCCCACGCTGCTGGGGGGGCAGCCCAGGCTGGGGGGGCTCCTGGGCTGTGAGCACACACACCAGTGGCTCAGGGCTGGTCAGAACCCCGGGGCAGTCAGAGTGACCTGCAGCAGCAACCAGGGCTGAGCCCAGAGCAGGGGCTGGCAGCCACAGGCTCACAGAGTGCCCACTGAGCAGCCCAGATCCACGCAGGAAGTGTGGATGTGACCCAGCATGACTCAATGTCTCAACTATTGGAGTAGTGATAGTGAAAGCTCTGGGAATCTCTAACAGGAACTCACCTCCTTCCCAATTTAGCAGCAGCCAAACACAGTGGCCTTGGGGGTGCTGCTCCTGGCCCTGAGTGCCACCTCACCAAGCAGGAAAGGGAGGGACCAGTGACACTGTCCTCACTGGCCAGGACAGCTCAAGCTGGTTCACCCTTCCACAACACCATGGTAGGCTGAAGGATCAACCTAATCCCCAGTGAGCCCCACACCACGTGGGCTGATCCTACTGTAGGTTCAAACCTGTTTGAAGCCCTCTGCAGAAACCTGCATGAAAATGCCAAACTGCTAAATGCTCCTAGAAACAAGGAGGCTACAGGAAGGCACCATGGCATCAAGCAGCAGGTAGTGCCTCTCCTCCTAAACTCTGTATGGCTCCTAACTGTGGGCTATCATGGTTACCACTCAGCTTCAGAACAAAACCTTAAGAATCAACTTCATTTTCTGAATCAGCTGGATAGTTCTGACATGTCCCCAAGCAGGCTTCCTAAAACCAGAGAACAATTGAATCAAACAGAATTAGCATTGGGATTAAGCAGGGAAAAATAGAAAAAATAAAGGTGTTTCTATCCCAGAACACAAAATGCCTGGATTTTTATGGATCTCATCTTTTAACAGAAATCTGCAAGTGTAAATGTGATGTATAATTCATTTTTGTGTAAGCCTTCCTACTTTAATCACTTCCCTCTCACTTTTTAACAGAGAGAAGAAATTGTAGCACTGCAATACTCTTCTGACACAAAAAAACACTGCAAGAGAGTATTTTCCAGCACAAAAAAACCACCAAACTATAGGTACTTTTAAAAATGAAGCAAGGCAATCAAGCAAAGCTCCCAAGAGAATAATATTTTGTTGCAGTCAAGCTTCTGCTCTGAAAAAAAATAAGCAACAGTATGACGACAATGTGTGGATTAAGGAGAGTTTGGAAACAGTTCCTTATATCCAAACAATCCTGGATTAAGTCCAAAGAAATTGTAGAAGATAAATTTCTGGTAATAAATCACATAGAAGGAAAACAAAAGGAATAGAGTCACTAAAGTTGTAGGGATGAGCCTCACACAGCTCACCCTGTACAAGCCAACGCTCAGAACACTGAGCTGGCATCAGCCATTCCCAGTGATGGACCTGCAATCACTGGCCAGATTTGGGAACAGATTCCATTTGGGGGCAAAACTGAGACTCCTAAAAATCTCAGTACTCGTGCAAACAAAGCACCTGTTCTTCTCAGAAAGAAAATACTCCATTATTGATCTCAGAGGTTTTATTGTTCAGCCTTGCCCAAGCTTATTGTCCCTTGAGGGAATCCTGAACCCAGCACTCTGTAAAATTATCTCAAAAAGAGCTGAGTAACGTAGAAGGTCCTATTTTTTTTTCCAAATGAGGGAACTAGAAGCCAGCACAGAGTGGAGCTGCAGCCCTGCCAAGTCTCTGGTCTTGCAGCAGCCCACCAGAACGACCTCCTCCCACCCCCAGGCAGAGACTGATGACACAGGCACCTCCCTCCCCACCAAGCACCTTCGGGCACTCTGGTTTTCTCCAGTCCATCCCCAGCAACCACTTCGTTCATTTCCACCTTCTGGTTTTTGAGTGTTAGGCAAATATTGCCTATTACAGAAAACAAATATTTTTTTTTTTCCTTTGAACAGAAAGTAAAATATTTTCCTTACTGTGCTACCTTGTAACAACCCTAAAGTGCATTTCCAGCCTGCAGCCTGAGCAGCTCTGCAGGATGGGAGGCAGAGCCTGTGTCTACAGCCCGGCGGCGTTATGCCAACAGAGCAGGGGAACACCCGGGTGACACGTCCCCTGTCCTGCACCACGAGGCCAGGCCAGGCAGTTCCTGGGGCTCTGCAGAGTGCCCAGGGCTCCCCTGAGCTCTGCTGGCTCCAAACATCCCCGTGGAAAGCTGCTCTCAGCACACAGCCACGATGTACTCGGGTCTGGGAGCTCCGGCCCAAGCAGCCGCCGGGAATGCCAGAACTGGAGGTGGCTGAACACAAGTGATTACACAAACGTATGTGCAAGCTGCACAGCTGTGCTGAGGTGCTCTGCAGAGACATCTGGATTCCCAGTTAAAGGACTAACTGTCCCATGATGAAGTTCCCAGTCCCAGGCAGCACACCAGGCCTGGCGCTGGGGAAGGCACGTGCCACGCCACGAGCGGCCCCGAGCCAGCAGGGGAAGGAATCCTCCCCTTCTGCTGCACTCAAACCTCCTTCCTCCTGCACACTCCAAACCCTCCAGCATCTCTTGCAGCTGCTCAATGACCAGCTGTGCACTGCCATGTAAGAAAACTGAACTCCACCACGAGCAGCCTTGTGAACAGTTTCCTTTTTGAATCCCTAGATATAAAAGCTCACATTCAGTCCCGAGCAACAGAAATCACAAATTGAAGTTATTAGGACAATTATTCCTAATTTGCCTAGATTTCTTGGCTCTTCTCCACTAGAACACTTCACCCCACCAGCTCTGAAGACTCCTGACACTTCCAGCCAAGTCATAACTCAGTTTTGGTGAAAACAGTTAGCTTCTGACTGATAAACCCCAACTGCTAATGTCACTGATAAAAGAAGAGAGGAATACTTCCCAGGCCTTTGCCTGTCTTTATATTCAAGCCCAATGTGAACATAATTTGGTGTTAAAGGAGGTTCCCTGATTCCATGACTTGCCCTTCCCATGCATGCTGCCCTTCTCCAGAGAAGGGCTGAGGCAGGGGAGGAGTTTCCAGTGAAAGGCACAAGAAGAAATACCTCACCCTTCCTTCAGAGCTGGGCAGAGGGGCAAAATCCCCTCCCTGACCTGCTGCCCACACTGCTGGGGATGCAGCCCAGGGTATCGATGTTAAATCCATCACAACTGAGATTTTTAAAGAAGAAATCACCTGGGTAAGGCAGAACCAAACCCAGGATTTACCTCACCTCTGCAAGATCCAGATCTCACCTCTGAGGATGAAGCCCAGATCTGCTGCTGGCCCCCCCCATAAGCCATAAACCCCCAAAGCTGCCCCACAGGGACTGTACTGTTTGCACGCCTGTTGTACAAGCCTGGAACCAAACCACACACAATTCCCTCCCATGCTTTAACTCTGCTGTGAAAATAGGGTGTGTTTGCACCAAGCTGCAAACCAAATTGGGGTTGGGAAGCTAATAGCAGAGGCACAGGCAAGGCAGGACAAAGAGGTAACAGCATTGGTTTTAAATAGCTCTTTATATTCTATGAAAGTATTACACAACTACAGCAGAAAAGGAAATTACAAGACAGAATAATGTTTTGGAAAAGTTTTAGATATAAATACTTGAAAAGTGAATATTTAAAAAATTAGGAGAGAAGGGAGGAGAGAGAATGAATCACCTAAGAAATGGGAACCTCCTCAAGCCTCTTCACCCGAGATGCTAATTTCTGTAAGCATCCAAAGTTTGCTTTTCCACTCTTATTTTAGACACAGGATCCCAGTAGGGGTTTAACTTTTGCACATCACACAAGTGAATTGATGGAATAGGTATTATACACAACAGCTTTTGTATTATATGCAAAAAAAAAATAATAAAAGAATAACAAATCAATGATACTTACTCCTGTACTGACAAGAGACAGCATAATTCTTTCATTTAAGGCTAATGTTTCTCCTTGCTTCATCTTGATTCTCTTCTTATCTAAACATTTCATTGCATACCTGAAAATATCAACAGTTCAGAAAAAGCACCAAAAAAGATTCCATGCTGTACTCAGCATTATTCACTAGCAGTGATGTCATGTATATTTACAGTACCCTGTAAACAAGCTCTTTAAAGGTTTAAATCCAGTACTAAAAAAACCTCATTACACAATTAAACAAAGTCTCTCAGAATTTAAAACCTTTTCAACAGGAGCCTCCTAACAGAGAAATGTGCTTTAACAAAGAGCTCTGTGTCCAAACAACCACAGTGATACAGGAATCACACATCACACATTCACTTGTTAATACCTGCAAGCAGAGGTTTGCAGTATGAATTAAATAACAGAGACTCTGTTATGGCTCCATTTAATTCTAACAGCTTCAGTTCTACCAGGAAAGTAGAACACATGCTAAGTTTTATATATTTAAAGTTCTCTTTCTACACACACACACAAAAAAAAGTCATATATACACAAGAAAGCTTTTTCTACCATCTGTATTACACAAATGAATAAAATTTTGCTTAAAAAAAAGGATGCTACCCTAACAACCACCAAACCAGAGCAGGATATAAGAGAGTCTGGATATTTTCCACGCTGTTAGGTGAGCTGCTGCCAAAGAGGAGCTGAGGAGCACATGTGGGTTCCTCCAGAGGAGATTTCTAGGCGTGGGCATTTTTCAGCCCCTGGTTTTCAAGCCCACCAAGGAGAAGATTGCCCTGACACTCACCAGTGCCTGTGCCATGGCAGCTGGGGCCAGGCTGCCCAGCAGCCACACTGCCCAGCAGCCACACCAGCCCTGCCCTGCTCCTGGGGGAGGGGGGAGCAGGAACACGCCGTGTGTTGGCTTTCCAAACCAAGGAATATATTCACAGCACGTGCCCTTGCTGAGGAGCCTCTAAACCATGGCTGTAAATCACACTTCACACGCCACCCCTGACTGGTGCTGTGAGATCCCTGCTCCCAGCGAGTGACTGGGGCTGTTGAAGACTGATGGAAGCCAAGTTTATCTCCTTCTATCAAGGTGCCTGCTCAGAAAGTGCTGCTGTCCCTCCCCCTCTGGACTGTGTTCTGCATGGTACCTCTGGCCCCTATTTAGCTGTCCTTGAAGGGGGTGATGTGGAAGAAGCCTCAGGTGTGTCTCTGTGGGTTAGTGGAACACCAATGGCATTACCTTGGAGGGGTGGCTTCCCAAGCTCCTTGCAGGCAGTAAGTGCAGCAGAGGCAGCCATCTAGAGTGGACGGGATCTGGATTAGGGATGGGTAAACAGGTTTGGATTAAGAAAGAACTAAACCAAACCTCTACCCAGAAACTGAGCCTAACCTCACGTTTTGCTTCCAATTGGAAGGAGGCTGGTGCTCCCACACTTCCTGATAAAAGCTGTCCTTTGCTTCACTTACTAGTCCCAAGGTTTATCTCCTGCCAGAGCAAAACTCAGACAAGAAAATGACTGGGAATCTGAAAACTGCCTCTTCAGGGTTGGAGCCTCCTTAGTGTGGCTCAAGCTAAATAAAATGTTTCTTTTTGTACATGGACAAATCAACAAATTGTACATGGACAAAAAAGTACTGAAGCAAGAATAAAGACAGTATTGTTAGTAATAGTATGAGTGTAAGTATTAGGAGTCACTGCAAAAATATTGAGCATGAGAGCAACATTGAGATGTCCTCCACTTGTTAATAGCTCACGAGTTCACCATTAGGGAGGATGCCAAGCACACACACGTGCCAGTGATGCCAGCTGTACCTGCAGACTTGGCCCTTCCAACATGCCATGCTTACTCAGAAAAGCTTAAGGATGGTCCCTGGACTAAAATCGTTAGGAGAAAAGCAAGATGAAAGGGGCAGGGTGTAAATAAATAAGTAGATACTGAGGAGGATTTGTTAAATCAACGCCCAGATGTTCAAAACAGGAATAAAGGGACAATTACACCTAGAAATTGAAATCTGATGATCAGGAGAAGCGTGTGAATGCAAAGACCAGAAAAATCAAAAAAAAACCCACAGAGGGTTGATGTCAGAGCTCCCACCAAGACCCTGTTGAAGAGGAGTTCAGCACTGGAGCCCTCACACAGCCACCACCTCACCCCTGGACTGCAAGCACGGGCACCTGCCATCCACTGAGGATGCACTTCAGAGCCCAGCCAGCCCAAGGCCCCACTGTGTGGCAGGATCAGATAGCAAATTAAGCTCAAAGATGATCCAGAAATCAGAACCCCTAGGGATAAAATTCCATTACAAAGAACCACACCGTAATGCGACGCTGCTTTGCAGTGATTTTGTGAGAAAGGACTGGAAGGATTTCATGAGTAGTTCAGAGGTTACAATTACCTCTACAATGAAGTGTGCATATACTCACATTTTTCCAGTGTCTGCTTTTCTGCAGCCGTACACTTCACCAAATCCCCCTCTTCCTATTATTCTATGTACACTAAAATCATTCATGGTCAGCTGTAAATGCAAAAATAAAGACAAAGCCAGACTTCATTTTTCAGCATTAAAAAACTTACTGTAACAGCATCTAAATAAGCTATTAATGTGTTAAGATACTTGACTACTGTAATCACAGAGCATCTACACTTATTACTGCAGCAGTTCTGGCAGTTCAGTTCCTATCAACTATTATAAAAATCAAAAAGCTATTAACTCATGACAGGGACATCCAGGAGGGAATCACTAGGACTGCACAACTAAGACTAGAAGAGCAGATGAGGAACATTCACCATGCTCCTTAATAAACAATATTCTAAACTGAGCATTTTCTTTCCTCTATCAGCCTTTGACAAGATAAACACACTTGTGAGTACTTACATGAATATTTAGTTCTACATTTTTCCACTGACAGAATCTAGTAAACTTGTCACTGTAGGGGAAAAAAAAAAGTTTAAAAGTTGTCTGAGACTACTGCAGAAAGTATTATAGAAAACATCAAGACTGACATTTAAACCCAAGCTTGCACTGGGGCGTGCTGTGCTCCTCAGAAGCTGAAGCCCTTCCTCCCAAACAATCAGGATCTTACCCCCGCCAAGACAAACAAGCACACTTAACATTTTATATCCTTGTAGGAGAAAGACACCAGATAACCTTACCCCTGGCAGTGTTAGTGCTTGGTATGTCCTCACACCTCTCTTTCAGAGGGTTTTCAGTGTTCAAAAACAACAAAGTTTGGAACTAACAAACATTTAAACTACATAAAGGAAAAGGTAATTGTAAGAAAACAGAGGCAGCTCCATTTATGTTAATGAACCTCTGTATACTCCAAGGAACATTTTAAACTCATTTTATCTTAAAATAAGGAAATCAATAATCCCACAAGCTGTTGCCAAAAGAAATAATCATTTGTGATTTCGACATAAATTATTCAGTATTTCTTCTCAGAGTAAGAAATGACAGTTCTGTGGAGGCCTCTCTGCAAGTCTTTCCATCTGCCTGCAGAACACCACCCCACCATTTATGGGGTGGATTTGGCCGTTGCTGGATGAGAGAAGAGAGTACAGACCCTGCATGCAGAGGCAGCTCCCCGAGG
>NW_008597028.1:0-10706 GCF_000691845.1 Merops nubicus | reverse complement strand
TGAACCATGCCCTGTACTCTTTGCTAGACCTTTTCTGCTTCATTGCAAGGTGTCCAGGTACAAACCAGCAGGACTGGGTCTGTCAGTCCCACACAGGATATGGTTACTCATGAGAACATCACACCAGAGCACAGTTCTACATTATTAAACCTTTAAGGTCAAACTGCCACATGGAGCCACAGAAAAATCCATCACCTTTACAATTTTTCCACTCAGACATCCTGACATTAATCATGATATACAACAAAGTTAACCATTTGCAGAAGCTTGTTGACAGTGCATTTATTAATTAAACTAAGTTTATTCAATATTTTTAGCCTTATTTCAGAGCAATGCTTCAGGGACCTGGCTTCCTGCTGCGTCACATAGAAAATTCAGATAATATGTTATGTTCATACCTTTCCATAAATTTTTGAAATATTTTTCCTCGGAGACTATCACAAATTTCTTCTATATATGGCTAAAAAAGGGTTAAGCAACACAATTAGTACTTAAGCATACAAGAAGTGATTATGCAACACTCCCCATTACACATCACTGACATTAGCCCTACACAGCTACAGCCTTTACTGTGGTTTTCTTGAAGAAGGCTCAATGAAGCATTTCAGCTTCATTTAGCTTTTAGAATCTGAGCAAAAGGTGCCCTGAAGTCAAACCTCAAATATTTTAATGAACTAGAGAACCTTCATTGTTTCCCTCAGAGAGGTTTGTAAGAAACCTGTGTAAAGCACCTGTCTATGGACAAAATTTGGCAAAACAATCCCAATACAGTTCTTTTTTCAGATATACATATATAAACAGAATAAATGGTTATTCCTGCAGAGCCTGTACTTCCCAGTGCTGCTGCCACCCTTCAGCTTTTTGGTGCTTCCCTCCTCTGTCCTCACCAAGAGCCCAGCACCTTCAATTCACAAGTGACTCACACCCAGCTATCAAAGTTGGCACGTATCTGAATGAAAAACAAAGACCTGAATTCCTTGTCTGGGATCAACATATGTTAAAGCTGTTACAATACCACAAAAATTTTCACTTTTCACTTCTTCAGTTTCTAAAGTAACAACACAAAAGATGTCCACTTTCACAAATGGGCCAGGACATCATTTATTTTTATAATCAAACAGAGGATGCACAAACCTCACCCTCTCTTTTAAGAAATCAGAATTTTAGAAAGGTCAAAAGAAGCACTGCAACTGTAATGGTGCAGAAACTCCTGTTTAGACAAGTAGCTTGATTGGATTCTGTCTTGTGGAGAGACAGAAAAATACCTGAGATGGCATAAATGTTTAATTCCACACCACCAACTAGAAATTAATAGACCTTAAAGAAACAGGAAAAAAGTTTTCTAAGATTTCACATTACTGCAACATTACAGCACTACTCAGCTGGGTTTATCCTGACAGGATGTGGATCTTCCTGCTGTAAAGTGCCTTATGCTAAATCATTTAATAGCTTAAAGTTACTTAAATTCACAAACCCCTCTGTTCATATACCCAGGTACAGTCTGATTTCATAAATGTGCTCAAAATGCTTTAGATAAAAACAGTAACTTGTGATTTTTACTTGACTTAAAAAGGAATTTTAATATCACTAGCACAGTGAAGAATATGTACCAGTACTATTTATTCTGTCTCCTAAAATAATAGGTGCAAAGTCACTTACTGTGACTTCAAAGACATGAAGAAAACGTGAACATTCAGAGTGGCTTAACCTCACCTGGAAAAGGCTGGCTGGCACTTGTTTCTTGGCTAAATGTTTCTGTACATGATCTACAGCTTGTTTTGAGAAAGGCTTTTGAAAAAGAAAAAAAAAGAAAGATTTCAAACAGTTGGAAATGAGAAGTTTCATTTAAGGTCTGCAAAACTGTTGTATTTTTAACTATATGGAGAACACACAGAGCTCAGAATCAACCCAAGGTTGGCTCTTCCTCAGTGGGTTATTCTGGAACGTGCAGAATGATGACTTTGCAAATGATGATTGCAGTAAAGCAATTATTCTAAAGGGGGAAGGCAGGATAGGGGATGAGGTGGAGGAGAAGGTGAAAATAAACGGGCTAGATTGCAGCATGATGACTTTGCAAATGATGATTACAGTAAAGCAATTATTCTAAAGGGGGAAGGCAGGACAGGGGATGAGGTGGAGAAGGTGAAAATAAATGGGCTAGATAATGCTGCTTTAACAAATTCATGAAAAATCCCCTATGCAGGGGCAGCTCCAGAGGCAATACTAGATATGGACTTTCTACCAGCCCAGAGTAAATCATGCATGGTTAACAAAAAACTGCTTAAACCCTTCATCCAAAGAACTACAACACCAGGGTAACACACTGCAAAAAATGAAACTGCTCAACACAGATCAAGGGGCCAAAACTTCAGCTGAAGGAAACATGTCTTGGCATTAACTTTAATAGAGCTGCTTCAGTCAGTGTGGCCCCACATCTGTAACTTGCCCTACTAGTGTGTGTAGTACAGTATGAAACATTGCTTTGTGACCAAATAAATAACAAATAAACCCCCACCCCAACAATCTTTGTGTGACCAGTCTTAAAGAAAACCTCAAACTTCCCTTCGAGCTTTCAGTCACTGAAGTCCAACACCCCACAGAGCCCCTGGCAGTCTTGGAGTTGTTGGGCACAGGGTTGTTGCTGAGTTGGGAGTTTAAGGTGTGTGTTTAGGATGTGTGTTTAATTATATGCATGCAAAGTGGAAGTATATACACAAAGTGCACTTGGCTTATCATATTTACAAGTATTGTAAATATACACATATTTACAGTTGGGACAATTCTTTCAGCAATAGTCCCAACTGTTCTCTAAACAAAAGAGGGGTTGTTTTGAACTGTCACTGCTGTGGGGCTGCTGCAGGGAGGCAGGGAGCAGGGTGGGATGTGGAGGTACACACATGGGAGCAGGACAGCAGCTCCTTCATGATGTAGGTGTCGTAGATCTGCCGGCTCCGCGTCAGACGCTCGTCCTCGGAATCCAGCTTCTCATACTCCTTTATCTGCCACACAGGAGAGAAGGACCCACCAGATGAGCACATTTCTAATGGTTTTTTTCACTCATTTGGTAAAGGCAAGGCTTGGGCTCAAGTTTTATTTTACTTTTTTGTTTCCTGACTTAAGACTTAAAGAAAAACCACCTGCAAAACCAGTTAGAGTTGACCTCAGACTTCCCTCCTCATTTCAGTTTTTCACTTCAGAAAACTGATTTGCTCAAAATTTCTACAAAGCTTTGTTTCCTAAAATTTGAAAAGGATGAAGTTGAAGCAAAATGTTTTCCTCTGTCTACCATTTGCCAGAGCATGGCCCTGTGGAAGGGACGTATGAAGCTGACGGCCTGAGAGAAGAGCAAGAGGAGCAAACATGCCCAGCACAATTTTAGGTTTTCTTCACATGTTTCCTAAAAGTTGAAAAGGATGAAGTTGAAGCAAAATGTTTTCCTCTGTCTACCATTTGCCAGTGGAAGGGCAGTATGAAGCTGACAGCCTGAGAGAAGAGCAAGAGGAACAAACATGCCCAGCACAATTTTGGGTTTTCTTCACAGAATCCCAGCAGGGTGGAGGCTGGAAGGGACCTCTGGAGATCATCTTGTCCAACCCCCCTGCTCCAGCAGCTCACCCACAGCAGGGTGCCCAGGGTCACAGCCAGGCAGGTTTGGAATCTCTCCAGAGCAGGAGACTCCACAGCCTCTCTGGGCAGCTGCTCCAGGCTCAGCCACCCTCACAGCAAAGTTTCTCCTCCAGCTCAGGTGGAACCTCCTGGGTTTCAGTTTGTGCCCATCACTCTCCTGCTCCAGGGTGACTACAGCATGTTACATACACATGTCCAAGCAAGAAGGTAAAGCACATTTTAAAATGTTCACACCATTCAGCTCCAGTTTGAATTTGAATCCTAAAGGTGGTTAGAAAGGAAGCTTCACAAAATAGGTGAAGGTTTCCTCAGGTGTGATACAGGAGGTGGGTGTGTTCCAGGTGAAACAACAGCAGTGCCCCATGGTTAACTTACAGAACAAAACCTGATAGCCAGGTCCAGAAATAAAACCCTCAGCAAGGGTCCTCTGGAGTGTAATTGGGGAAGGAGCTCCTCCAGGACTGTCAAGAGTGTGAAAAAGCATGCAAGATCTGCAGGGAAAAGGCTCAGCTGTCTGCTGGACCTTCCCAGCACCAGCCTGTGAGCTCCCAGGATCCAAATAAACATCACTGTGCAGACTCACTCTGGACCCCTACAGCAGCTCCAGAAAACCAAAGCAGAATAAGACCCAGCTGGCTGTCCCTCAATGCCTGCCTGAGCAGGAACAAGCCACATCAGAGCTGTCTGTGCTTCCAGCCTCCAGAACTAACCCTGCACAAACAAGGTACCAGAGCATCTCCCTGGGAGGCAGGGAGAACCCCCTGCCTGGGCTTCCAGGGCCAGGGAACCAGGCTCTGCTGTCACCAGCCAGAGCAGCACCAGGGCCAACAGCAAGGACTTTTCAAAGAGTTTTTAAAAAATGTGTTTTGCATTTCTGTCACAAGATAGTTGTTTATTTATTTCCTTCATTCAGAGGCTGCTCCTTTTACAGGCTGAGCTGTTCTGCACAGCTCCTGAGCAGCTCTCCACGTGACCAACCCCAACCAATCCATCTCTGAAGGTAGAACACCATAATTAAGCTGGGTATTTTTCTAGCTGGAGTCCTCTTGTTTGCTGACTATGATAAGGGAACAGTTCCACTGCGATTTGCCATCTGTGACTCCTTCCCCCTTGGTACCAATTTATAATTAAAACGATTCAAAACATCTCTGCTGAAGAAACATTTTTAATTAATGCAGTACTGCAGGATAGTTAGAAGTACAGGAGAAAGCCTGATGAATATCACATTGTCTTATTCAAATGCAACCTCCTGCCCTTCAGTGGTTTTTTTATTAAACTCTTTAACAGCACCCAAAGCAGAGAGGTCTCTTGGACAGCCCCCCTGCCACACTGCCACAAGGTCAGCATCTCCTACCTGCCCTTACAGGGGGTGTTTTAACCAAAGTCCCTTTGTTTTGTAAGGATTTGGAGAAAAGGACACAGCAGGTGACAAAAGTTTCCCTCGGGGATATATTCTGGGGTGGCTCAACCTGCTCCCCCCACAGCAGGAGAACATCCTCCTGACCACGCTGCCTGGCACTGCTCATCACACAGGCAGTGCTGTGAGACCCCCACTCTGGGATCACTCCACACACACCCCGGCACCTCCACCAGCCAATTTTACACGTCTAGGAAAGAGAAAACAACTGCACCACGCCAAAAATCCACAGAGCCAGGAGTGTCACTGCTGACAAACCTCCCTTCTGGCAGCAGCTCCACGGAACTGCTCCTGACCCAGACACCGGGCTCGGCCATCACCTCCTGAGAGCTTCAGCTCCCCTTGAGCAGAGTGCCTGACAAAATACCTCTGCAGAAGCTGGGACCAGAACACGTTAGTTTTCAAGCACCTAGAAGGTTTTTTTTCCTTTCTCCCTTTCTTGAAACCGATCTGGGTGAATCACTCATCCAGTTAAATGCCTGATCGTGACTTGAGCTGCAGCAACATGAAATCCCTGGAGTATGGAACCCCTCTACACCAAGTGATCTTTGATGTAGCAATGTACTCACATTATTCCACATGTAATAAATGCAGTAAGTAAATATATTACAAAAAAAAAAAACCTTCTGATTTCGTTATGCCACAGAAAAAAATACAATGAACCTCTCTAAGTATCTTTAATGGGATTTTTTGAAAAGTGCATGACAAAGCATTTCAATTCTTTTTAGGCAACACTTCACTAATAACCTAAAAATACAACCTCAGATCGTTTCAGAGATAAAGAGGCAGCTAAAAATATCTGGCTAAACAATCTGTTACAACGTGCCTTTTTGATTGCTTACGACAGTGATCTCTTCACTGTACAGAGAGGTGGAAAGGATAGGAAAAGATTCTTCCTTGTTGGCAGCACGTATCTCATTTGAGTGGGGGAGCTGTGCAGCACTAAGGATTTATCTCCACACCTGTACCTGGCTGCTCGGTGCTGTTGGCCCACTGGGAAGGAAATTTCAATCATCAGCTTAAGAGGGAGGCAGAGGAAAGGTCAGCTCAGGCAGCACTGCTGGGGAACACCCGCCACGCCGGCAGCCTGCGGAGGGCTCCTGGGCCTCTCCTAACTGAGGCCAGCCCCCGAGGGCATGAACCATGGGGTGCTGTTTAGGGGGTCACAAATATCCCCAGGAATGGAGTGATGAGACTCTGGTGGCAGGGCCCTGCCAGCAATGAGGGCTGGGGAGGAAGGAGGCTCCTCCCGTGCCCCCCTCCAGCACCGACCCCTCTGCCCGCAGGCCGGCCTTGGGCACCCTGTCTCTTCACTCCATCACTGATATCTCATGACATGGAGTACAACTGACCCCATCCAGCTAAAGCTACCTCTCCAGAGGACCCTCTCACACCCCCCCAGCACCTGACAGGGCTTTTCTGCAAACCTGCCACATGGACTCCTGGGACATCTCAGAGCTGGCACCAGCCTGGGCTGCCCTTACCCCCCCTCAGGCAATGCCATGGGCAGCTGCACCCTGCTGCCCTTCCTACAGGTGAGAGGATGGTAGAGAAAGGCACAAAGCATTTCAGAGTGCAAACACCTGCAGCCTCAGTTGCACCTAGAATCATAGAATTGTTTTGGTTGGAAGAGAACTTTAAGATCATAGAGACTAACCCTCCTCACTGCCCCGTGTCCCTCAGCATCACATCTCCATGGCTTGGAAACCCCTCCAGGGGTGGGGACTCCACCACTGCCCTGGGCAACCCTTATTTAGAAGAAATTGTTCCTAAGGTCCAACCTCAACCTCCCTGGGGCAACTTGAGGCCATTTCCCCTTGTCCTGTCCCTTGTCCCTTGGGAGCAGAGCCCGACCCCCCCCTGGCTCCAGGCTCCTGTCAGGAGCTGTGCAGAGCCAGAAGGTCTCCCCTGAGCCTCCTTTGCTCCAGGCTCAGCACCCCCAGCTCCCTCAGCTGCTCCTCCCCACACTTGGGCTCTAGACCCTTCCCCAGCTTCGTTGCCCTTCTTTGGATACCTCCTTTTCTGCAGGTCCAGGCAGCTGCTCAGAGTCAGCTACAGACCACAGGGCATCATTTTTGGCCTGGCTGGGTGCTACACAGAGGAGGATGTCCCCAGGACTGAAGGTGTGGTTTTGGGGCATCAATCTGAAGCACGGAGGGCATGGGGAAAGCTTTGGGAGTGAGGTGAGGGATGCAGAGGAGCAGACACAATGGTTGCTCCAGTGGGTGACATGGAGCCAAGCCAGGAGCTGGCTGCAAATCCTACAGCACCAGCCACACCAGAGACAGACACTAAACTGCACCAGGGAACCACTCTTCATTTTCTGCTTGGGCTCTTTGAGACAGTATAAGATAAATTTGCTCATTTTAGCCTTTCTGCCTTTAAGGAAAATCTTCACTACGTGCAATAGATCTGAATCCATGTCCCATGTTGGCTATAACAACAACAAGCACTCATTTTGCTTTCAGGTCTTTTTGAAAGAAGCAATCCACTGCTGCAATTCCACTCACAGCTGGCAAATGTTACTTTAACTTCACCTCTGTTTTGTAGCAGAACTAAGATTTATCATCATCTTCACAAGTTTATCATCAAGTTTATCCCATTTCACAAGAACATACCTGGCTGAACTTAAGGCAGCAGAGAAATTTAACAGGTTGAGGCTGAGATGAACCTGACTTCTGCTTCTTTTTTATTAGTATTTAAAATATAGTCAAAGAATGTACCTTATGACAAAAAATATTAATAGAGATCTAAAATATCTTTATGTTTATTAGTATTCTTCCCCTTTTCATCATTCTCTCAATATTTCCACCCATGTTCATGCAACAAGAGCCACTTACCTCTTCATAAAACTTCAGTTGAGGGACAGCTTCATCGATCTCATTCATGCAATAGTCTTTAAAAAGCAAAAATCCTGGAGAAAAAAAAGAAAAAAAAAAATAAAATCAGAAAAAAAATAAGTCTTAATTGCTATGGTGACTTGTAAAGGAGGATTCAAACCCAGCAGGGTAACCTCCCAGGCTGCACCTACCTGTGTGAGCACCCCCAGCTGCCAAGGGGCTGAACAGGAGAGCATCTGAAACCTCCCTGGCCTCCCAGAGGGGTACTAACCATATTCCAGTTCCTACCTCCTGAGAGTTCTAGGAGGTGTTCATGTAACACACCAAAACATCCCATTCCCCTTCACAGACCAGGTTTTGCTCCTTTTCTCAGAGTACAAACTAGACACAATTCACGTTGTGGTTTTTACACAGATTTGCTGACTTTTTATTGATAAAAAGCAACTCCTCCTGCATTCCAATTTTAGAATTACTGGTTCACATTACCTCTAATAGGTTTTACAGCACAATAAATTACATCAGGATCTTTATAGTTCCCTTGCAAGTAATTTAAAGCATGATCTCTGTGGCCTGCTGAAGAGGATTTTCCATTATAAGCACTTTAACACACCATTACAAGCTTCACCTCATGGAATTACCATCTTTACATGCACTCGAGCTGGTACCTGCTGCCCTTTTGCTCTGCACTGCTGTCTGCTGCCACAGATAACAGCCTGGGTTATCTGCAGGCCCCTCAGAGCAGCAAAGGAACGTGCTCTCAGCTCACTGCAGCAGGCATGCCTCTCCTTACTGAGGATTACTGTGTCCTTACTGAAATCACACCTGAATTCTGGAGGGAAGCTGGCACCAGCTGGGCACTGCTCCATCCCCTGCCCTGCTCCACTCTGCTCTCAGAGCAACACAGAGAGACACATATAAACAAGAAACCTGTCTTGTAAAAATAAAATGTCATTGTAATTTGAATTTACAGCAAAATTATATTATGAGAAACAGCAGCATGTCACTGTCTGCTCCACCAAGAACTAACACAACCACCTGCAGCATCTCCTCTTCTCCAGAACATCCTATCTTTAAAAAAAAAAAAGCACAAACCCCACTTCATGAGCTGCATCATAAATCCACCACAGTGGGAGCAGGACAGCATGTAACTGCCAGGCATGAACATCACGTCCTTTCAACTCACTATCACCTCATTTTATCCAAGACCTAAAGAAGAACAAAAAAAAACAACCCATCCCATCAGCTATTCAGAAGCAAAGCCATTAGTCTGAGCAGACAAAGCAGCACTAATCAGGCAAACAAGGGCTTTAGTTTATGGATAATGAAAGCATTCCTCAGCTTCTTGGTAGCCCCTCCAGCTACAGCTGGATCCCGAGTTATATTTCCTATTGAAAGAGCTTGTTTTCAGGGGACTTCTGCATTTATTTGGCCCCAGTCAGAATACAAGAAAAGAGATTATGACCAGACAATCTTAAGCTTCACTCGACCCCTTTAGCTGACTGAGATGACATTTCCAAGATTATACAAACTGGGGTTTGTTTGCTAAATAAGGACAGAAATCTAATTAAGAGTTTCTCTCATGAGTATTCCCAAACTTCCTAATTATTCCCAACAAAAAGAATCATTCTTGAAATATTTGATAAACAAATGTGCTTTTTTTAAAGCAAACCAACCCCACGTTTTCTATTCTCTAAAAGCCATTTAGAGTGCTTTTTTCCTCTTTTTTTTGTTTTTAAGGGTTTGTCTTAGCTCATGTTTTACTGGAAATATTCTTTATAAGTGATCTTTCCCTTACTGCAGAGGAGACCAGAGCAAAGCCCCAGGGATCCCCACGCCTGGTACAAAGGAGGGAGCTCCCAGCCACCCCCAGTTCCCCCATCACAGCAGGGACACGAGTGCTCTGGGCGAGCAGGCACCCCAGTAACCCAAACTGTCAGGGTTTGTCTTAGCTCATGTTTTACTGGAAATATTCTTTATAAGTGATCTTTCCCTTACTGCAGAGGAGACCAGAGCAAAGCCCCAGGGATCCCCACGCCTGGTACAAAGGAGGGAGCTCCCAGCCACCCCCAGTTCCCCCATCACAGCAGGGACACGAGTGCTCTGGGCGAGCAGGCACCCCAGTAACCCAAACTGTCCCCTCCACTGCCAACACACAGCCAAAGCCACCCCGAGCTGGACAATCCCAGCTCCAGAGAGCACCCCTCTGGCACTGCTCTGCCCTGGCAGCAAACGCGGCACCGGCCCGGTTTTGAGAACAAAACCTGCCACTTCTGGAGCCGACCCCAACTCATTAACTCTCATTATACACATGATGGAAACAGCAGCAGCACCCAGCAAAATAATGCTGAATTGACTGAACTTTTATTTGGACAATGAAGCAAAGATTACAGTCGTGTAATTAAGAGACTAAAGAGTGGCTCAGCCAGCGATGAATGCAGTGAAAGAAAAAAATCCCTGGCCTGGTCCCAGCTACTGGCTGTTTACCAAAAAAACCCACAAACAAAACAAAAAAACCCACAAAGACAACTGTGGGAGGAGTGTGAAAACACACCAACACAAATTTCCAACAATGCCATGCCAAACATTTCAGCCTTGATTCCTATTTTCCAAACTTTTTAACATCATTATTGCAGGAAAGAAAAGGTTCACGGGACCAGGGAACGAGGAGCAACAGGAGCTGAGGCTGCCCCTGGTCCACAGCCTGCTTCCCACCAGGGCTCTTTGTTCTAGGGACAACCAGAGACATCCAAGCAGTAATGGAGTGATAATAAGTTATAGCCATACAAACAGGGAGAGCTTCCAGGGGCCTGTCAGAAAGCTGG
>NW_008597027.1:36699-44012 GCF_000691845.1 Merops nubicus | reverse complement strand
TTTATTTTATTTTTTAAAGAAAAAAAAGCTCTTACTAATTTACAGGGCAGAAAACTCCATGAATTTTATATAGAGTTCCATGTACCTCTTCTTTCATAGACTGTGGACCAAAGTAAGTTTACTTTTAAATACAGAATCTGATCTTTGTTAATCTTTTTGCAAGTTTCAATGTTATTATTTCATACGAGGCTTGGTAATTCCTAAAAGCCTTCTAAGGGTGTTTTCTGTAACTTGGGACTTTCCTGAGATGTGCTGAATGTAGTCATCTTTGATTTGGTAATACACTGGGACTTGATGTTGTTCTGGTTAAAAACCTAAAGACAGAAAGCCATGGGGAGAGCTCTGCTTCTCAGCAAATGACAAACCTGCTTTTCACCCCACTCCAGCAGCAGCTATTTCAGGTGTACAGCTGCATTTGATGCTGTCAGGACAGTGACATAATAATTTTGCGAGGAGAATGGTTTCATTGGGCCATAACTGCTCCCCAGATTGGATAGCAGGAAACCTGACCTCTTGTGACTTTGGCTGGAGGTGGATACCCATACAGCAGGTCAAACTTCTATAAGCTTTGTGAGAGCAGTGGGAGGGTTTGTGGTCCCTCAGAGAACATGCCTGGAGCGCACACAAGCTTCGGAGCACTCTCTCTGAGCCATTTGGGTGAATGAAGGATTACCTCTTTGTTTAAAGAGTGTCTGAGATTGATTCAAACTCGTTCATAAAGAAGGCTGAGGCCAGGAGTATTGCTCACCTTCCTCAGAACTTACTATGGGAAAGACAAAGTTAATTTTTGCTCTGGCCTATAAGCTCTTTACAATGGCCTGAGAAAATTTCCTTTTATTTTGATGCTGTACCTCGCAACAGCCATTAGTTCTCCTGTTCAAAACCTTATAAAAAAAGGATTCTCGTGGATACAATTCCCATGAGAATACTGTGTAGTTAGGATAATACGCAGTCAACTGAGGTTATTTTGCATCTAAGGAGATAGAACAATATGGAGCTATTCTCACTTTTTCTGGAACTTTTCTCACTGAGAGAACTTTAGAAAAATCCATCTAATTTATAGGACTCCTTGGGCCTGGGGACCACACATCAAGCTGCAATATTTAACATATCATAGCAGCAGCACAATACCATATAAAAATAACACAATAAATGATTAATAGACTAACTCTCAAACTCGTTCCCTCTGATTATTTCTTTACAATTAAAACAAGTTGGTAGGGTACTTTCAAAAGAATAAGTGATTGCTCTCTGAAGCCAGGCACTGCTGGTATTTGTTTAAGTCTGTAAGAGCAGGAACTCGTTTGGCTGTCTGCTCAGCGTTGTGTTGTGCCACACAGACAGCCCTCCTGGTCTCTGGTCACACCTTCCCCACCGCCTGCTCCCACCGCCCCACATGCAGTAAGTGTGGCTTGTGCTCTTCTCTCTCAGCTTAAAAAAAATCTGAAGAGTTGCATCTGGTCATCTCAAAGGCTCTGGACAGTGAGTTGTGAGAGCCTGGATAATTCAAATACATTGGTATTTCACTGTTTTGTACAAAATTGTGTCATTGCCATTAGTGTTGAGCTGTCAGGATACCTGTGTGACAGCACTGTAGATCTTTGTCATGGGCACATTAACCGAAGGACTACAACACGTGGATCCCAGGAACTGCCATGGCACCAGCAGATGCAATACACACTGGGATAGAGCATATTGCTTTCTAGGAGGTACTGCTGTATGAGGGTTTGTGCCTGCCATTGGGCAATTTTCTCTGCCTGTCTGTCTCTTTAGTGTGCAGAACTGGCTGTGACTGAGACACCCCAGTTGCCATTGCTTCTAGGTTTGTGGAATCAGCATGGAACACTTTGGAGTACATCTGAACTGCCAGGTCTGGGTGCAGCTGCACCCTACAGTCACACCCCGGTGGCATGCATGTTGCAGTGGGGTCTTTGAAGGCACCATCCCTCCGTCAGAGGGAAACCCACATGTCTAAGAAAAGAGGAAAATGTGCTGTGCCCCAGCAGGTCTGTTAGTCTGCATAACTAGGATTGCAACACAAAGCAGGAAAAACATCTGTCCTGAGGTGGAAACGCATCTATTACGTTACATGTATAAAAAACTTTGGAATGAAGAAAGCAGCTTTTCTGGAAATGTACACCACTGCTACTGCCATGAACGTGGGACCAGATGCATTAGCCCAGAAGCTGGTGTTGCTCTGTGATGGAAATGCTTACTCCGTTGGCTGTTGCTACTTTGTGGAAACCAGCTGAGCTGAGGAAGTCCTACAAGAGCCCAGGTTTTTTCCCCTTAGGGTGAACTCAGGTTCTGAAAAATATGGAGGAAATATTGGAGAAGCTTGAGGTGATGGCATTCCTAGAATATGTGTAAGTATGAGCAACTGTCAGGACATATGCTCCACTTTTCCCCCTTGAAATATTCTTGAATAGGTCAATGGAGCGACACAGGCACTGACAGACCACAGGCAATGGTTGGCAAGTGATAATGTGATTCACAGAGGACAGTACTCAGAGGCACACATTTGATGCAGATTTCTGAGAAGGTGTTAGCAGGAATTTTGTACTGCATGTGTAGGAAAAGGCTCCACTTTCAATTATACAACATTGTGACATCAGTGAATGAGGACAATGTAGTATTTTGAGGGAAAGAAAAAATATAATTTTTTGTCTTCCATTTCCCCATTGTTCTCTGCACACTGGTCTTGACTACAATCGTGGCTTTGACCCTTCTGCTTGAGACTATCCCAGTAAAAGTGTCTGTGTGGCTGGTTTTTTTTTTACCCTAGCAGGGTACTCCACCTTCTTCGGAGTCTAGAGGCTTCCTTGGGCTAGTCACAATCAGGGGGGACTTCTTGTGATAAGGACACATGACTGCAAAGGATTTACTTATCTCGTTCTACTAAATCTCCCCGAGATTTACTCTTGCAGAAGTAGCTGGTCCTGACTTGGACCTAGCTTCCCCTTGCTTCAGTCTTCTGAAGTCCATTCTTCTTTCCATTTCCTAATGAGGATCTGTATTCCTGTAGGTCCAAGGAAGTGTGGTCCACCCAATCCCTAAATGCTGAGGGAGTAAAAATGGTGTTTTTTTTCCTCACTCCAGGCAGAAGCAAAGATATAGTGCATTGTCTTTTTGTGGTAAGCTAAATGTACCTGATCACATATGGAGCCTGTCAGGAAAAGAGATTTTCCAACACAAAATGTGATTTTAAAAAGGTACAGGGGAAGTGGAGCCAGTAATCAATTTTATCTCAGTGAGGAGACTTTGAAATTGTGGCTACAGCAGCCAGCACACAGCACTCAGGGGACAGATATTTGCTGAGCAACTATTGTAGTGAGCAGAAGCAGCTCCCAGTGCCTTAACGCTGGTGACCCCAGATACATTCAGTCTTTGATAGTTTGTCCTCGTACAACTCACTTACGTGTGGGCAGCACAAGGGTATGAAGAGGTTTGTGTTTGTAGCAGTAGGATTTACCCAGTCCCTAATCCTGGAAGTTGTAAAGACTGGCATTTCTTGCTGACTACAGGCAGGAGCAAAGGGTTAGTGCATGTTTCTGTTTCTTGTAAGCTAGAAGCATGTCACATACAGAGACTGGAAGAAAATGAAACCTGCTGATGTGAACTTGCCCTTGCTGCTGCTCTGCGCAGACTGGAGTTCCCTGGGGCCTATTCTCTGAGCTGAAGAAAAAGTAGATGGTGGCAGTAGCGGGATGCCAGGGCTGCACTAGCACACTTGGGCTCTCAGCGGGGTTTACCAGCGCTGGCTGGTTCTGTGCTGACATGGTCATGCAGCTTTCTCGGCTCCAGATGCCAGCAGAGCAAGCTTGTGTCTGCCTACAGTGCACTCTGCAACAAGACTTTCTAGTGCACATCAAGCTTCGGATAAAATCTTGAAGGTGTTGGATGTCATCCTGGGATGTGCTGAATAGCCTCTGCTCCTGATCACCTTGGTAGGAACTGAGCAGCATCTCAGCACCACTCATTCCCCGTGTTGCATCACGGAGGTTCAGCATGTTGGTGTGTGATAGTTCTGTATCCAATGAACACCACATCATTCATTTGTGCAATGAGGTGTGGATGGGTTTGATTTCCTGGCCAGAATCAGCTCTGTTTCTGAGCTAGCTCATGCAGTCTCTGTCAGTGTGGTAGAGAGAAGTATTGGTAGATGCCTGTTGGTTCCTTGGGCTTAAGGGTGAGACTGCAGGACTGTGGCCTCATCACAGTCACAAAACCTGGAAAGAAAGCTAATTCCTCTCTGCAGGAGTAGCCCCCTCCCTTCCCTGCCCCCTGTTATGATGCTGAACACAAAGAGATCTTTATTTTAAAATAAAATCTCATTGCAAAGTGAGAATTAATCATTAGTCTAATACCTCTTTAGGAGAATACTGAATCCACAAGTGCTGCTGACTGTTCACTAGTAAGGACTCTTATTTTCCTGTCAATGTTAATAAAGTGTGAGAGGTTTTGTTAGTTAGCTTGTGATAAGGAAATAATTCCTGCTTGTCAGTTATGCAGCATGCGTAGACCAACTTAAGGAGCTTTCATTGTCACTTGCTGCAAAGATAAAGAATTGAAACCTAACAACATATGGGCACATACTCACCCCCCTCAGATCCACACAAACACTAATACGTGCATGCAAACAACCCACAGCTAACTGAACAGACAAAAATAATTCTGCCTGTTACCCCATGGATGTCATATCTTAGTCTTTTTCAATAGGAGAAAAACCTGTAACTTACTATTTTTCAAAGTTTAAAAAGCTTCAAACAATGATGGCTCTTGTTACAAGTGATATCAAATGGTCATTATCGCCAGGCTCACAGCTCTAGCTATTTTTGAATAAATACGGAGGAAATGGCTCTATCTATATTAGTCTTACATACCAAAACAGGCACTGTAGCATGGTATGGAAACCTGTGTGTCCTGGAAAACTGAGACCCAGGTACCTGCCTCTCCTCCCTGTGATACCTAATCATGTCCTTGATCTCAGGTGAGTCACTTCACCACTTCTTTTCCCCTTTCAACCATCTCCTTTATTGATGTTCAACAGTATAAGAGTGAATCCAGTAAATCTTTGCTGCTGACTTTTACAGACATACCCATTAGACTGTGGATCCCATTTCTCAAGGGTGGTGTGTATCTGAAGCGCTGGGGTTAAACCCCCAGGCCTGGACAAGAGTTGGCATACGGGTGATGCCCACAACCAGGACCCTCCTAATTGGTTTTCACCCACGGTCTGGCCAGCCTTGGGTGGGAACTGATGAGGAGATCACCACCAGGTGCCCCCACCTTCCACAGTAACTTGGAGGCGGGGCAAGAAGCCACATCTATAAAAACTGCCCTCCCTTTACAGGAGAGAGAGATGGTTTGTTTGTGTAGTACATGTGGTGTGTGGGGATTCTGGCTATTGAAAGGGCTCTGTGACTCTTCATAGCAAGTGGAGCTCCCAGGATGGTGGGGCAAGATGCTGAGTCTGTCTCCTGGCAGTTACTATGTGATTGGGATTGGACTGGTCATCTGGGTCCTTCCATCCACCATGGTTCTGGAATCAGCTCACTCCCTTCTGCACATCCTATGCTGTGAGTGAACGTATTGACTTAATCCTCCCTCCAGTGGTCTGTCATCCTGGATTGTTGGTGTATGATTTAAGAGTGGAGGGAGGACTTTGGATGCTGGTTTGACTGTTGATTATAATATCCTTCTTAGTTGGGCAAGTGGTCAGGAAAAGATTATCCAATTGTTATCAGACATCATCCAACACAAACACACTACAACCTCTAGGAAAGGCCTGTTACAGACCCTTGATGGAGATCTAACTCAGGCAGGTTAGGAGCATTTGCCTCCCTCTTCACCCTCAGAGCAGGTACAGCCTACACAAGATTTGACTTGCTCACTGGAACAGCCTTTTTTGGGTGACACAGCTATATCAAGGAATGTGATAAGGTGTTGTCTACAAACACCACAGGCAACTGGCCTGTCCTAGACAGCTGAAACCAACCTAAATTTCCTAAACAGGTGAAGAGTCCCTTCTTATGTTTTTACTACAGGTGAAGTGACAGAATGCTTTAAAGTCTTCACTCTGTGAAATCAAAACTCTGTTGATAAAATGAAAACCAGGGCCTTCACCAAGCTTCTGATAGCTGAGGAACAGAAAGCGTTTGCTTTTATGCTACCTCACTGAAAAGTGTCATTGCTGACACTAATGCTACACTGATGCTACAGTATTTTGCAATGAGGAAAAACAAGTGACATAAATCAGCTCTTAATTTTACCTTGGCTGAAGCAATTGTTTTAAATAATTTGTGGTCAAGGTTGCTTGCCACTGCAGTTTTATTCAAACTCATTTCAAGTAACTGCTTTCTTAACGTCACTAAATAAACCTGGGAAAACCAGAAAGCAATAGATCTTCATTAGGGTCCCATATACATGCGTCAGCCAAGTCATTATCATTAGCAAATCCACGAGGCATATCTAACCTTGGTCCAGCATTTAGGTCTAATAAGATCATTAACTGGTTTATTTACATCTTTATTGAAGTTCCCTGAACTGTCCTTTTTTGGGCCATCCTTTTGTCAATGAATCTTATATATTACTAGGTAAAGACTGAAGACTGTGCTCATGTCACTTGGATTCCTGAAGAGTCACATGCCAATGCTTATTCAAGGATGACCCAGATTTCTATATTTTTATTTTAGACAATAGCATTTTTTAGGGGAGGACCCATAATCTTTGTGAAGTAATCACAGAAAAAGAGCTAAGCAAGTCTGAAGACACTTATAAAATTGACAGATATGAACAAAATGGATCAAGAGAAAAATGTCTATAGTTCTATAATGGAGCAGAAGAACTGGTCTTTTTTAACAAAGGGCATAGTTCTATCTATCTTCCAAATTCCCTTAGTGGAAGGAAAAGTTACAATGTCTAGTAACAGACCAGGCTGCCTAAGTAATTCTTTAGCAACTGAAAAAGAAACACACAGAAAGTGAAATCGAGGTCAAGAAACTAAGGATGAGTATAAAAGAATAGCACAAGTGTGTAGACAAAATGAGAGAGGCCAGTGCACAAAATGAGAGATATAAAGGGTAACATGAAAACACTGTATAACTTCCTTGGCAGTAAGAAGAGGACCAGAGAAAGCATTGGCCAGCTGATAAATGGGACAGGAAAGCTAATAACAAAACGTGCCAAGAAGGCTGAAGTGTTTAATGCCCTTTATTGCTTCAGTCTTCATTAAAAAGCCTGACTGTAGTCAGATGGGTGACAAAGTTAACACCAGCCACAAAAGGGTAAGAACTCAGGCAAGAATAGAGAAA
>NW_008597027.1:24810-36668 GCF_000691845.1 Merops nubicus | reverse complement strand
AGGGAAAGAAATGTTTAGAAACTGCTTAGATAAATTAGATTTTCTCAAATCAGTCAGGCCTGTAATTCACTCTAGGTTACTTAGGGAACTGGCTGAACAATCCTGAAGGCCATGGTAATTATCTTTGAGAATTTGGATGATGCTGGGCTAGAAAAAGGCTGAGAGAGTGCCTATTAAAAAAAAAAAAAAAAAGGGACACAGAGTCCCAGTTGACCTGACATTCAGATCTTTCCGAGAAAGGGCCTTTGACAAGGGATCCAATGATGTGCAAGAGAACAAAGCTATAAGTAGTTATCAGTGTAATTCGTCAAGAACAGATCATATCAGACCAGCCTGTTTCTCTGTTTGTTTTTCCTATGATGGGGTAACAAATCATGTGGATAGGCAAGAATGTAGTAAGGTTTTTACACCACCTCAAATGGCATTTTCATAAGCACCCAGGGAGTTGTGGTCTGATTCATAGCCCTCTAACTTCCCTGGGCTCAATGAACAATACTGAAAAACATGCTCCGTTGCTTTCCATGTCAGCTTTGGTTCTAAGGTCTCATGAGCATTCTGCTGCCCAAATGTCATGGCTTTAGGACCACTGATTCTTGGCAAGGCTGCTGCACTATACCCAGAGTACTTTTTGCAAATGACAGCCAGGAACCCTCTGTCAGCAGTTTAGTATTGCAGTGAAAGGGTTTACCAGGTAAGGCTCTTCAAGGGACTGTCCTGGAGTCCAGCTCCAATGTTAGCATTACAGCGGCTGAGGTGATGGACTAAAGAGCATATCTTTTAAATCTGCATAGGACTCTACGCAGTGACAAATTGCAAGTGTCTTGGAGGACAGGCCTGAGAAATTGGTTAAATGCTCCAAAAGACAGGATAACATTGCATACAAACTGCCATGTAGATAGGGCTAAATGCCTCCCTGAATACTTGATGGGAAATGAGAGGAGAGGTAGCGAAGATCTGGGATTTGTAGTGGATCATGAGCTCAGCATGAGTCAGTAGTGGCATCCTGTTGTGAAAGAAGCAAATATTATTCTGGGATATATAAACAGCAGAGTTGTACAAAAGACATATGAGGTAATCCTTCCATTGGTAAAGCCTCCAGTAGGGAACTGATTTCAGCTTCGGGTACCACACTTCAAGAAAGATTGCGGAAAGTCCAGAGAAGAGAAATGAGCCTGGTCAGAGGTCTAGACAGCACACTGTGCAGGGGCAGGTGTCAAGAAATGTGTCTGCTTAATCTATGCAGAGAAAGCTAGTGAGAATTGTGCCTGCCAGGCTTCAAATAAATAAAATCTACTTCAATGAGATAGTAATAAACCTTTCTGTCTCTATTCATTGTGGATAATACAATAAGCAATAGGCTTAACAAAGATTTAAGTCGGCTTTTAGTCAAGTCTTTTCTCTGGAAGAGCTTTTCAGAACTTGCATCCCTGTGATGGGTACCATTAAGACCAGACTGGTGAAATACCTGCCAGGAATGCTTCAGGTAGAGCTGGTCTTGACTTGGACAGATTGATGGATTACCCCCATTTTCTTTGTTTCTGTGGTAATGAGTTGCTTTTTAAAAAAATTCTGAGTTCATATTGGTACATACTTACTATAAACAAACTCCGTACTTGTCATGAATATGAACTTAGAAGATGCAATGTATGATATTAAACTTGTTGGTGTCCAAATCACTGTGTAAGTCAAGCATATGTTTAGTCTAAGTACATTCACTTCTTTTGGTAAACTCCCATTTTCTTTCATTGAGAAAGACGTTACTGCCAAAGGTTGGCCATGGACACAAAGTAACCAGTGTCTTTCTGTCCTAAGCCTTGGAATCCTGGGTCCTCCTCCTTTAAGAAAAGGGAAGAGGAAGTTAGTGTGAACACTGGCAAGGGATATCCTAATCATCTCCATGGTCCTCACCATATAGGCTGTCGTCATGGTAGGGCTGAGGAGGTGGAGGAGATCACTATTGCCCTTTCTTGCTGCACTGCAGAGATAGCAGGCAACCTTTTAAGCACCTGTGGGTGCACACAAATGACGTGGCACCTAATGTTAGCCACCTGTCTGTGGGTATCCAAGTCAGGCAATGCATCTCCCTGCACACTACAGTGAGTCAGTCCTACTCTGCCTCTCCTCGGACCTGCTCTCCTTTCAGGTGACTGCCCCTGGCCCCACCAACCATGACTGGTGTTTGGTTTCAAGGTTGCAGAAAGGCAAAGTCAGCACAATTCTGTGATCGAGCCAAACCGTAACCCACAGAAACATGATTACCCTTGTCCAGGGAGATATGTAACCTCTCTTAGTACCCGTACAGCAATAGGTCCAGTACAAATTAGAAGGCAGAAACCTGAAGCCAGATGGAGACAAATGCACTGGATTGCTTCTTTCAGTGGCAGTCTGCAATTAAATAAGGCTCAAGTGACATGTAACAGCAAATGCCTTGGCCTGAAAAGACAGACTTTGGTCTTATACATGGCTAAAAAATGTGAGCCGGGAGCCATAACACCCATCTCAGTAGTCAGAGTCATCTTGTTTTGCCCTTTATTCCAGTGGATGATGCCAATGCCTCGTTGTTTATTTGGATTGTTTTTATCTTATCCACTGTATTTTGCTCTGGGCAAAGATACAGGCATTAAGTCAACAAAAGGACCTAGGTGTTGCAACTCCTGTTGTTGGAGTCCTTAACTGTTAGGCGCTGTGCCATGTAGTGGAATCCCGAGACCCATCTGAAATACCCAGGCTCCCCAAACAAAGCGTGGGGTTTAACACAATGATTTATCTCTAAGCATCACGTGGGAATGTGTCTCTGCCATTTAGCCATTTATTATTTCCCAGCCAGGAAAGTTAGAGAGGAGGAAACAGTGTCTCATGTGACTTGGGAGAACCTTACACCCACTGAATAGCAAGCAGCAATGGGGGAAGGGGCAGAGGGAGGCTGGGCAATATGGAAACAGCCTGAAGGCAGAAATTTGACACAGAAACTCTTTGGCATAAATTCCTCAAGAACAGTTAGGCTGATGGAGGAGAAGAGGGGTTCCTAAATGATTTGTGTGCAGAAGGCAGGGTGCTAAGCTATTTACATAATTTATTCATAACAGTTTGTTCAGCCGCGTCTACTAAGGCTGTGGATACTGGATGCTTAAAATGTTCCCTGTGGGAGGAGGAGTGAACCTGACTTTGAGCTAAGCCAAAGGCTAATGACGTCTCCAGGGGCCTTTCTGTCTCCCTCTGTGAGTTTTGGATGGAATGCTGGGGCTGGGGCTGCTTGATCCCATGCACTGATTTTGTACCTGTGCAGAGGCAAAGCTGAGCACTCCCACATCCAGCCCGCTCCTGGACTTCTGCCACTGTCTTTTCCTCTTGCGTTCACCCTCTGTGTTGTACCTGAGTGCCCCAAGCTCTCAGGCAATGCATGCTCAGGGGATAGAACCTCTGCAGCTATCAGTTATGAAATGTTCTCAGATGCCTTTGCCTGCCTGAGCCTATTCAGAGCGGTACTGTTCTGCAGGCACACGGGAAAGATAAAACTGCCCCACACAGCAAGTGAATCTCACATTGTGCTGGGAACAGGAAGGTCCCTCACTGCCCTGTTGCTCCCTCCAGCTTTTTCTTTTTTGCTATGCAAAGTCACATGGAAATGAATTAGATGCTTGTACTGAGCATTTCAATGGGACTTCACATAATAAAACAGAAACTCAGTAATATTACCTGTCAGTGGGTCTCTGGGAAGCAGAAAGTTCCCTGCCAAGTCCTGCTGGATCTTGAGCAATCTGTGTGTGGCGTCGGCATGGCAACCCACAGATACAAATTCCATGCATCATTTGTCTGGGGACTAGCCTCTCTCCAACCTTCAGCCTGGAGCTCGACACTGGCCAAGTGTCTAGTTAATCTGAGTCATTGAATTGCTGGAAGGGACTATAGGGTTAAACTGGGATAACCTAAATAGGCTGATAAAAGGCTATTCAGTAAGAGATGTGAGTGCCCAGCATCTCCCAGGTTTTAGCCCACATGCTCTCAGAGTCCTGAGTTGAACTTAATCTAAAAGAATAAAGGGTAGGCACTGGAAATTCCCCAAAAACTTGGAAAGACACCCAGTGTGAGCTTAGTCTCTGCAAGAGCTGGAAAGATTTATTTTAGAAAGAGGTTCAGATGGTTAAATATTATTTGGAAGTGTGGTTTCATTTTGTATGTACAGTGGTTTTTTCTTAGTTCCTTTCCTGTTCTATAATCTCCTCTGTTTCTTCAGTGTAATTAGCCTGTTGTTTTCAAAAGGCTGCTGATTGTGTCCCTTATATATGTGTGAACTGAAGTCATTATGCACTGACTTAGCTCCCTGGGCTCCCTGTGTGTGTTATGTATGCTGCCTGCATGGGTCGATCCCTGACCTGCACCAGAAAGAGCTTTGCAGGCTGAGATATTTGCATGTGGCAGTGGGCTAAGCAAGACGATAACTCAGCAGGCTCTTGGCTTAGCAGCCTGAGAGCCCTAGCTGAGGGCTCTGGAGTTACAGCCTTCTGTCCTGGAAGCATCAGTCTTCGTCCCCAAGCCCACAACAGGAGCTGATTTAATCACAGGAATCTGTCAGGGGTGTGTTTTGGGTAGTATCTGACATCCAAATGCTCAGCAAAAGTACTCCAGTGTCTCTTGCAAGATGATCTAAAAGATGAAGTCTTGCAGAGGCCTGATGTTTCCGGCTTCTGCTCCACACCAAAGTCTTACCATATAAGCACTGGAAAAAACAGAGTTTCTGGTGCCAGCATGGCATAATTATCCTAGAATAATGGTCCCTGAGAACTTGTATCATGGCTTTTAGGATCTAAGTCCTGCTTTTATGGATGATCTATTGGACCAAGCTAGAAATGGGCTTTTAAGGGTTTTTACAACTCCCCAGGTCTTTGGAAAACCTGGCAAGATTAGTTGCCTCAAAGCTGTAGGTCTTACAGTTATGGGTTCCAAGAGCTGGTATTGCTTGTCTAATGGACCTCTGCTTTTTAGAAATGCTGGCTTCCAGGTGACCTTAAATCTGCCTTTGAGCTTCTGAAACTTTGAGATCATTTGGGTTCAGCAAACGACTATTTTTTTGCAAAACTTTGTTTTGCCCCCAAACTTCTGACTAACAATACTTCAGAATGGTACATATTTATTTAGGGAGAGTAATCAAGAGAAATAAAAGCTTCTTGGTATGCTTTGCTCTAAGTTCTGGAGAGTTTCCTTGCCAAAGCACAACCTACTTGTCCTTCTATTCCATACTGCATGTGACTTGTTACACCCTCACAGATCCCATTAAATATGACAATTGTGGTCAAGTCACATGCCTACTCAACGTTAGGATTTTAATTCATAAAGGTGTAGAGAAGATGTCAAGTCCTTCATTTCTCTTTCATATCACTAAGTTCTTGAAGTTTGGAATACTAACAAGTACAGGTGTGCATTATAAAATACTCTCAAAAGGCTCCCTAGTTTTCCTTCTGTGATGTGATCACCAGTGCAGTAATGCACAGAAACTAAAGAAGTTTAAATCCAGATTATGGCCAGGAGCAGGGAGGAAAGCAAATAAAATGGCAACCTTGTTTTTGTTATCTGGACATCTATTTTCTTGCTCTCTTCTTAGGGTAATGCGAATTTTGTCCTTAAAGAATGAGTATTCCTTATTTGGTGGCAAAAGTCAAAGTCAATGTTAATGAGATTGCTCCCCCCATGCAGGGAGGCACTGTAGGTGGAAATGAATGTTATCAAACATAAGTACCATCTATGGATGCCAGACTCCTGTTCTGTGTTGGCATGACAACTTTCAAACTGACACTTGTTTTAGTGGCTAAGCCATCAGCCTAAGAGACAATTTCTTGAAGACAACTTGACAATCTGGCAACTTTTATTGCTGTGTTGCTACCAAAATGCACAGTATGAATCAGCACAGTCACTTTGTATTTTCATAAGTGATAGTGATGAAGTATATCACTATGTAAATACAGGGTATAAGTTTTTCTCAGTCCTGCAGTACGAAGAAGAGGAGAGTGATGGACAGCCACAAAGGGAAAATGTTCCTGCCATAATGGTGCCTGCTTCTCTTTTATGGAGCTCATTCATAAAACACACAGAAATTAACAGCATGAAAAGGGAAAAAATGATGTGGACAGCAACTGCAATTCCTGTTACTGTGTTGCCTTATCAACCTTCAGTTTGATAATTAAAGAATTGGTTTCTATAAATCTGAACCACGTCTTTTAGATGGAAGAACTTTCAGGTTTTTGCTCGACAAGAATGCAGTGGGATCTCTGGGCTCAGGACTGAACTATGCTTGCCTTATAACTAAAACTCATTTTTGGAAGCAAATGTTTTTTTCTATGAGTAAGAAAACACAATCAAAATGTTTAGGTTCACAATCACATTTCTGCTAGTAAATGGCACATTTAACCTCAGTTTCTTAGTGTTTATGTCAGGGTTTCCCTCCTGGGTTGTGACTAGTGCAGGTGTGGCAGGTTGGCCTGATCTGCTGACCAGCTTCTTGGATGGGAGGTGCCAGGGAAGAAAAGAAACATGACATTGCAATCAGAACGAGGGTAAAACTCCCAGGGTCCTTGCAGAGAAGGCATCATCTTCCAGCACACCCAAAGGCACAGCCACTCTCCCAGCTCATGAGTGAGTGCATGTGAGGGCATGCCCATGACTGTATATACAAAAGTGTTTCCATCACATGATCTGTTGTTCATTCCTGGTCTCATGGTCCAATGTGAATCATGTGAATCACCCAGAAAGCTAGGAGGCTTGGGAAGTGGTATGTTCAAGCCTTTAGGGAGGTCTGATCCAGCCAAAAGAGCATCAGTCTGGGACTTGGGATGGCTACACACATTTTCCTTTCTTGACCATGGTTATCTGGAGGGTGATTCAACTAACTGTCATGTCCTATGAAAGACTTCAGGGTATCCAAGCTATGCATGTGAAGCTGTCATGTCTGCATCCCACAGCAGGCCCATAGCCTTCTTTCTGGATCAGCAACTGGAGGTCCAGTGTATACTTCAGTGCCTCAAATGATGGAATTTGACACCCATACACATTAAGTGAATTGCATCCTTAACATAATCAATTTTATTTTTTTCCCCAGGAGTGTAGGTATTACTCCCTATGTTAACAAGAAGACTGGAAGTCTGAATGGTTTAGGAAGAGTCCTTTGAATATCTTCACAGTGTTAGTCACTGATGAGTAGAAGGATCTAGGGCATATCAACACAGGTAATAGCCTTACAAATTTAGCTGTTCCACTTCTGATAGGACAGTTAGTTCAGCTGTTTCTACAGGACCTTCCCTTGTAGGACAGTGCTCAGGAAGACTAGGCATGTGGGGACACTTAGCACTCTCTACTCTTATTGGAGAATGCACAGGACACAGGCCTCTAAGCTTCTTTAGGCCAGATTGTTTGGCGTCTGGGTGTTGGTGTTAGCTAATGAAGCCTGCAGGAGTTTAGGAGCTCATGTCCAGCACCTAGGTAGAATGCTTTGACTATGTTTGGACTGATTGATAGGTCAACCTGGTGAACTGTGCCATGTAGGCTAACAATTTGGGATGCCTACTTGCTCCAGGGTATCTTGCCTAGTCTTCCCACAGTTCACATACCTGTAGATTTTAATGTCCAACGGCTCTGGAGAATCTGTTTTCTGGATATTAAGTCTGTAGAGAAACTGCCCTTGCTACCTGTCCTAGCCAGTTTAATGCTGTCACAAATCACAACACCTCATTCACTTTACTGTGTGGAACTTCCCGATCTGTCTGTGCTTTTGTGTGCCCATGGAAATGAGGTATAAAAGTAGTTCTGTTCTTCAGAGGTACAAAGCAAGGATATGAAAGGCCATGAGACACTTAGAAGCTGGAGTAATGAAGGCTGAAATTGAAATGTTGGCTGAATGCATGCCTCATGTTCAAAAGCTTGCATCAGGACTTGAGATCATTTTCAGAAATGATTATGTTATATTCTTCCCAACGGGAGTTACATTATGCAAGACAGTGCCATTATACTTGTCTTTCAAAGAGGAAAGAAAAGGATACAGTTTACAAATGGGGTTTTCCAAAGGCAATCCTCTAATATGAGGAGGACCGTAGAAATCTGGCCAGCAGCAGAGGTCTCTCAGAACCCAACATGCCACAGCTTCTGTCCTGGAACAGTGTGACAATGTTCTGTATAAGCTCAGAAACCCTCGTGAGTTGCACATTATCTCCCAGAGGGACTGGAGGAGTTGAAATCTGGGGCATTTTCTAAGGAAGAAAATATTCAGAGTCAAAGGAACATAAATCTCAGGCCTGAAATGATTCAGAATATAACCTGTGGAAGCTCGAAGGCTGGGACTATTATCAAAGGAAAGAACAAGGGATGAGAGATGGGATCTCTGTTGTGATGCAGCAAGCAAATACTTGCTCTATCTTGTCAGCAATGACGTTCAGAAACTTAACTAATAATAGCCCAGCCTTGATATCAGAGAAATCAATCCCCATGGACTGAGCTATCACCAAATCTGACTTGTGTACAAGATGTTTAGAATGGCATGCACAAATGATATGAGCTAATTGAAATGTAAAATGTGACAAACTGTCACACCCTGGTAAAATAACAGCACCATTATGGTACCATTTCAGTCCCCTAAAGGACTGTCTTACGCACACTTACTTACAAGGATTTCAACCAGTACAAAATAACTTTAGTCAGAGAGTTTGTCATAATATAACATTATGTTATTTAACACAGATGATGACAACCATTCTTGCTGAACTATCTGGCTTATAGCTACATATGAGTAATTAATTGTGGAAATGTCAGAGAGGATAGGGGAGCATGGTAAAGAAGAAAAAGTCTAAGCTAAGACAAATGAACAAAAAAACTAACCAAAAACTCACAAGTGAGCTATGTGCCCTTCGAATATGTGCTGAGACAAGAACATGTCTGATAGTGCTATGCAAGTCGTATCTTCTGTAGAAAGAATTGAACTGCTCTACAGAGAATGATCAGGAGAGTTGAGGGAAACTTAAGAAGATGAGCACCAGATCCTTCCCAAACACTCAAGGGGACACTGGCAGAATTTAGGTCTAATTCCAAAACGGTGAGTCTAAAAACCCTGTTGTTGGCACTGAAGCACCAGAATTGCCTTGATTTTGACCTTATAACTCCCCAGATGGTAACAACTGCTCTGATCTTGACAGAGCCGAGCAGATCAGCACTCTGCTTGCATTAACTGCGCCCACTGCAATCATTGAACAGTTGCTGGCTAAAAGACAGACGGACCACAGAGTGGTGACCTGTGCTCTGTTCCCCTGCTCTCCACCAACACTGCACAATCCAGCTTGCTGTTACCTCTCTTCACTCACGCCCAGACTTCTACTTTTCAGTCTTGACCCTCGTATAGTCTCTGTACTAGTGCATGCCACAAGAAGACAAGGGCTTAAATCCCTCCAGCAGGCAAGAAGCTGAATGTGTGGGTCTGAGCTCTGAGGAACATGCTTGACTATTGCACAAGGCTCTGCCTCCACTTCTTGGTTCAAACTGACAGTGAGGTGGCTGCTTGTGTCCAGCGTGCCAGCCTGGTGTCTGTTGATGGGCAAGGATCTGAGACCTCCTTGCAGTCTCAGTTGCAAATGCACACCTGAGGTAAAAGGAAAAGTGACATTTCAGGTCACACTTTGTGTTGGGTTTGCATGGCACATTTTTTGTAGTGCAGGGGTTACAGGGGCAATTTCTGTAAGAAACTGTTAGAAGCTTCCCCTGTGTCTAACAGAGCCAAAGCCAGCTGGCTTCAAGGTGGACCTGCTGCTGATCAAGTCTGAGCACATCAGTGATGGTGGTAGCACCTGTATGATAACATATTTAACAAAGAGAAAAAGTTATTGTGCAGCAGCAATTGCAGCCAGAGAGATGAGTGAGAATATGTGAGAGAAACAACTCTGCAGACACCAAGGTCAGTGAAGAAAGATGAAGAGGAGGTGCTCTAGGTGCTGGAGTAGACATTCTCCTTTATCCAGTGGTGAAGACCATGATGATGTGGGCTGTCCTCCTGTAGCCTATGGAGGTTAATGGTGGTGCAGATACCTACCTGCAGCCTGTGAAGGACCCCATGCCAGAGCAAGTGGATGCCCAAAGGAGACTGTGACCCTGGGGGAAGCCTGCACTGGAGCAGGCTTCTTGCAGGCCCTATGGATCCGTGGAGATAGGAGCCCACAGTGGAGTGGGTTTGCTCTCCAGCCAGTGGGCTGATGATGGGAGATGGCTCAGAGTGAGGAGTCCTTGGATGGGAGCTGCTGGGTGAGCAGAGACCTCAAAGCCAGTCTGTGAAAGAGCACTCAGCATGATGGGATGCTTTTATGTTGCTGATATCTCATATTGCAAGATACTGGTCTGGCTGGAGCTGAGGTAGGCTTGTACAGAGAGCAATGGGAAGAATAGAGGGAGTAGCTGGGAGAGCTCCTTCCATGAGCTTTTGTGTAGGGCACTCTGGTTTTTCCAGTATGTATCCACCTATATCTCTACTTTTATCTATAACCAGAATGCAATTCTGCAGTAAAGTGCACCTGAAAATGTAAGTTTTAATTTCCTGCCCACTGTGCTTATTCAGCTCTTCCACAGAGTCAGGAAGGCTTCGTACTGTGGCTAACAACAGATCACATTAAGAAACATTTATAAAACCAAAATAACAAAAAATGGACTGAATACATAGTCTCCCAGATACTGAACCCCTTTAAAGATCCTAATGCATTATCTGGTATGTTATGGTGTCCTTTTAAGTTATTAATATCACCTTTCTTTTCTGGTTCCTTTTGGGATAATCAACAAGTCCATTCCCTCCTTCCACTGCACCTTGGCAATGCCCTCCTGTTAGGCCACACTTCTGAGTCATCCTCTCTGCTCCCACCCAGCTTTGCTGTTAGACAGAGCCAGGTCTTCTTATGGTGGTTCCAGCTCATGACTACCTGCCTGTCTCACGATAACTCCACCCCTGTTAATATTAGGATAGCCCAGGTTCTCAGCTGCTTTCCTCTTTCACGCAGCCTTAGCTTTGTCCTATGCTTCCTAGCCAGAGAGCTGCAGGGGTGACCCTTTACACTGTCCTTAATATGTTGCTTTCAGAAGGGTACGGAGGTTATTAACAGTGAAACTCCTGGGAGCCCAGGCAGCAAGCACAAGCTGTGAGCTTCTTGATACATTTTCCCATTTACTTCTTCATCTGTTTATTTCTTAAATTAAAAAACAAAATAGCCCAAACCAACCAACACATACATATTTTTTTGGTGTCGGGCAGTAGGGAAACTCTTCGGAGCTTATTCCAAACTGGAAAACAATCTGACCTCAGTCTCCTACTACAGATATGTCTAGACTAGAATTTGCTGTCCTGTTGTAACTTGCGTTTATTAGTTGTTTGCCAATTATCTAGTAGAGTTGGTGAAGACATTTGCAATTGTAAAAGCTAATTTAAACATTCCAAGAAGATGTGTTGCAGCAGTCAGACATTTGTGGTTTACCTTTGGTTGTGCACTGAGGTAACTCACAAGCGTTTGCCTCATGGAATGAGCACTTGTGGACTGTTTAGACTTTCATTTGTAAGCATGTTAACCAACTTGAGGTAACTGGCAATCAATTAAGTTGGGCCACACATCAAAACTCATGCAATACCTACATATTCTGATTTCAAATCAAATTAAAAAAATTGGTTAGTATAGCCTCAGCTAAGTGGTCACAGTGCTGAAGAATGGGAGATATATGGAATGCTTCGCCCAGAAAAATGAGTTTTGAGGAGTTCATGGGCAGAGGGAGAACAGCCTGCTGGATGGCATCCCAGAGAGAAAGGGGGAAGCTGGCTGCTTGCTGGAAAATGGAGAAGAGGAATAGGATGCATG
>NW_008597027.1:4124-24779 GCF_000691845.1 Merops nubicus | reverse complement strand
CAAGTTCCTGCTGTAATGTAGTGGTTTGAAGAAGTAGATTAAAAAATGGTATAACCCGTTCGTAGAAAGAAAGTAACTGGGTCTAGCAGTCTGTTTCATTTAATGGAAAAAAAATCATGACAGGAACCAAATTCTTAAGGTGAAGGGGCCCCAAAAAGTCAGCCATTATTTTTTTCTATAGGGAGGGTGGTGAACCGTAAGGCTGGCCCTTGGATTGGCCATGGGGAGTAGTTGGGGTGGTGGTGCATGATCAATATGTTTTGGGACGGTACAGTTTGATTACAAAATGAGATCTATTTTACCTTGTTGACATCAAATAGATATTTCAGAGTAAAACTGATAGTCAAACTTAGCTGGTACTGATAGCATTGAAATAAAATAGATCATAGTGTACATGCTGCTCTAATAAATGTTTATATTATAACAAATTGATTATCCTCAGCCATTTGCTTTCATTCTATAGAGAACAATTAGGGATAAGATGTAAAGAAGGATATACAAGGCAATAAATGGTTTTCATGGATGCTTAAACACCGAAGGGAAGTGAAAATATTTGATAACTGCAGCCATCATTTATGGAATCAAACAGTCCCTTCCTCAACCAGGCACTGTTGTTATTATATAACAAGTCACAGGATAATTTATAAGATTAAAAAAAGAGGAAAAAAAGTGTGGGTTTTTTTTTTCCTAATGAGATTTTGGAAGTCCTATGCCAAAGTCAGCTCAAAGTCAGAGCTCAGTTTTGTGCCTCAAGAATATAAATGCTGGGACACCTAATGAGTAATGTGGGAAGTGAAGCAGCCAGTGGGGTCCTGAGGATCTGAGAAAGGCCAGTGGGATTACTGGTGGTGTTAAATGATGAAAGTCAAATTAGGATAATCTCTTCTCTCCCACACTAACGCCCTGACCTCCCTACACCCAAGCTGATGTGGTGCTGTTCGCAGAGGGAAAGACTGTAAACTGTCCCCTGGGGTCTTGTGCCCTACTGCAATGGGGTGGTGGATCCAACCCAACAGCAAAATGTGGCCAAAGCAGAAACTTGGGGTGCAAGTGTCTTCTTTTTGTTTGCACTTGGCGATCCCACCTTGACAACTGCCCCATGAGCCAGAACTTTTCCCTTTTGCCTCTGACCATAGCTGGAGGAAAGAAAAGGAGTTTTGCTCTCTTGGGAAAGTGAGGAACACTACCAGCTGGCAGAATGAACCCTCCCAGCCTCTCTGCTCCCTCCCTCTAGTGCAGGGAGACCATGCAGGTAGTGCTGGCAGAGAAGTGCAGGCACTGGGCAAGCAGCGGCCCTAGGCAGCCACCTCCTCTGCTGTGCCTGCATCCTGATCCTGCCCTATATCCCTGCTTTCTCAGAAATAATTACCCAAAGACAGAGCTAAAATCAATTAGCTGATCAAGGGAGTGACCTGTGTGGAAACTCAGTGATGTATCTGAAGTTAGACTATGTCAATAAAAGCCTCAGTCATAGCACAAGTTGAGCCAAGAGTGAGGTACGTTTTCCCATAACTTCATGCATAGCCAATTTCTTAAAATTGAACAGCCATGTTCAGCCCACTTCAGGGCGTAGTCTTTTCCGCCCTGACTACATAGTTCTGTGGTAATTACTCTTATCAGACGCTTCTGTATATGTACATGTGTATGTAAATAAATAATAGATAAGATACTAGTAAATGGTGCTGAAACTGTCTCTGCTCCTCCTTTAGGTTGCTGGCGTCTCCTGTTGCGTGTGGCCAACACGGTTCTCCTTGCAGGTCTGTAAAGTCTGCCTTTGGCAAAGACTCAGAGCAAAGGTTTTGGTTTTGTTTTTTGATTTTGTTTTTACCTGAAACCTTTGTTGTGATTTACCAGCAGCAGAGTGTTGCTGCACTGTGTTGTCAGGGAGCAGTCCACCTTCTGTTGCGATGCTGACAGGGAAAACTGGAGCTCCTCCGATGCCTAATGCACAAACCAGGCAGTGGTTGGAGTTTTGGACAGAGAAAGCAAGTCAGTCAATGTGGTCACCCTGTGTAATGCAATAAGGAAGAACCACTTCCTAATGTGTCAGCTTTTGGAGCTGGCATGTGAAGTAAGACAGTTTTTCTGTCTCTAATAGTAATTTAAAAAATCATCAGGAGAAAAAAGATATTTTATTCTGTATTTCAATATCACTTGGCCCCATGAATCCCCCTTCTCACTGGACAAGGTTGGAGCTGAGCAGTGGAGCCAGGATATGTTTGACTGCATGGAATTCTTTTTTCATTTCTTGGATAATTTTTTAAGCTTTCTTTGCTTTCCTTGCTTCACATTTTCCAAAGCATAATGGTCTGAGAAGTAACAGGCTCTGTCATGCCTTTAAGACGCTAGAAACTTTCCACTTGCCTCAGAAATCTGTATGTTAAGAAACAGGCCTTAGACAACGAGATCCAAAAAGCACCAACTTGTATAATGTCGAGGTCGGGCAGAATTTGCCACTTATGTAGGTGCTTACACCTCACTGTGAGTGCAATCCCACCCACAACAGTCCACCTAGCATTCACCTTTATGAGAAACTGGAGCCACTTTAAGTCACAACAGAAAACTTTAGCTTCCTTCATTTCTGTTGCAGCTTTTGCCCTGAGGTCCCTTCCTCTTGGCTGAGATAAACTTGCAGGTAACTGCTGTTCTGCCTGAAGCCATTTATAATTCACAAAGTAGGTGCTCGTCCGCCTGCCCCTCTCCCTCCTGCCCCCGAGGGGCACCCTACAAGATGTGCTCCTAGATCTCGTCACTTTGCTGAATGCAGGAAAAATTAAAAATAAAAAAGTTTTGGCCACTTTAATAAAACCACCCCAAACCCGCAGATAAGGAGGAGAAGATCTCTGTTCTCTGTGTGGTTAACAGTCAGAAAACAGAGAGGATATGGAAGACTTGAGTTTCCTTTTTTTATCTTTTTTTTTTTTTTTTTTTTTTTTTTTTTTTTTTAATGCAGTACTTCTCCAGAACTAAGAGCACAGGTAGTGTTAGAGAGAGGGACGTAACAATCTCCCATTTTCAGCTGATTAACCTTGCAATTATGCAGCAGAATCAGACTCCCTTCTTCTTGTCTTCTTTTGGTTCCATGTCTGAAACTCATAGTTTCTGGGTGGACATCAGAAACACACGAAGTTTACAGGTGGACTCCAGCTGTGGCAGAAGTCCCCTCTCCAGCTTCACCCTACTGCAGCTTCTCCCGGGGCTGGGATGTTGGTGGGAGCCATGCTCGCTGCCAGTTGAGCAGCAAACCCAGCACCACAGTCCTGCTCTCGTGGCACGGTCGTGCAGCAGGTGGATCCCAGCATCACAGGGCATGGAAGTGAGGCTGCGGCAGCAGGGACTGACCTTTTGGTGGAGGTGCCCATAGGATGGCACCCACAGCCAAAGGACACCCAGGCTCTGACTCCCCATTGCTTTCAGGCAGCTCAGCCCAGCCAAGGCGACGCTGCCTCTGGGCGTACACAGTAGCAGAGCTTAGAGATTTAAAGCAAATCTTCTGTGCCTACAGCCTCTCAGGTGCCTAAACAAGTTAGGTGGAGTTTTTTTTGGCTTGATGTCTACAAAGGGATCTGAATTCTGCATAAGTTGCACTTTAGGTGTTGTGCTGTTTTCTTTGGATTTTACCCTCAACTGTGAGCAGGAGCACAGGTTTGCTCTGGCACGTGCTGTAATACGACAATGTCACCCATTGACTACATCCCAGAAATCCACTCCCTGTTGCCTCCTCTTCCCTCCCAGCTCTTAAACCTCGTGACAGCAATTACAAAACTCTACCTACTATTCTGTTACTGCTCCCTTGCAACTAAGCCGTGAACTCAACTTCCCAGTTGTTTGATCCAGTTTAAATCCACATCTGCCAAAATCATTCTCTCACTGGTAAAAACTCCTCTTTCTGCTCAACTTCTCCACCCTTCCCATATATATACATATGAGGTTCATTCTTCAGTCTGGATTATTTGTTTACTTTAAACATGAGCCAAATTGTCACTCTTCTCTTTGAAGTGCCACCGTCCACCTCAGACCACTGGAGAGCCAGGGAGCAGCCAGGATAGAGAACCAGAGGGATCTTCTTGCTTCAGGATTTGGGTCTGGCATGACACAGGCTACAAAACCTGGGCTTGTATGATAACAGTCTGCACTTGTTTAATGCTGGTTTCCCCCTACGGTTGAGGATCTCTGCAAGCTTTATTTTACCTTAATTAATTTTCACTCCTCTCTGCTTTCATGGTTGACCTTTTCCATCGTCTCACAGAACAGATGAATTGTCTGTGAAACTGAGGTTGTTCAGCCATTATCCCCTAGAGCTATGCTCCTTTCCTCTTCCACAGGGAAGCAAACTCATTGAAGCAAGCTGTTTAAGATATTTGCAAGGGAAACTGTGAAGTATCTGGCCTTGTTTTTCATTTTAAATATTCTGGCATGCGGCATAGGCCAATTAAAGCCCCATTTTCATGGATATTTTATATGCAGTCCTTGTATAGATGTCCATACAATGTAAGGCACTGCTTGTTTTAGATATAAGTACTACACCGTAATAATCACTTATCATCACTAGTCAAAAATAATTTTAAACAGACATTTTGTTTGCTAGAAGAAACGTTACTTACAAAAGAAAGAGTGCATGGAGGGCTCTGCTGCTTGGGAAAAAGCAAAGTGAGGCATTTAATTCAAGCAGAAGTTATTTTTACTGTTGCTGTTTCTTCTGCACAAGTCCTAGAATTTACACAATAAATTGGAAATGATACAAGATCAAGAGGACTTTAAATGGATTTAACATGAAAACAATTATTATGGTATTAGTTGCCATTGATACATCGCTGCAATAACTTAATACAGCAGTGGTTTACCCCTGGAAACTGTGTTTGGCGTGGGAACCTTCAGCAGGGGTGCTAAAGAGTCAGAAGAATCATTAATGAAATGACTACATAAAATGGCAGAACTCTCACGGAGGGGTACAGAAAGCACCAAAGACTCTGCTCCTAACTGTTCCCACCTCCAAGTGTGCTGTTTTCTTACAAAATCTTTTTATCCCTCAGTGTACTTCTCTGGAGACTAGTGTGTAAAATTTGGTAGAGCCAAACCACGGCAGCCTTTGAGTGGCTGTTTCACAGTTTATATTGCCCTTGTGCCTTTCTGGTAAATACAGTAATTTATTTTTATGATTTCTGTTTGTCCTTTGTGAATATAATGGCATGTTTTTACAGATAGCTACAGAATTATATATAGTCTAAATGACTAAAGGAAAGTAACTTCCTCTGCCCCAAATATTACTGAAAGATTTATTCATGAAAGTTAGGCAAAACAAAATCACATTAATAGACAGTTCAAAATACCTGGGAGATTCAAAATTATGTATACTTATGTTTTCATCCTGAAAAATGGCTGGAAATGTGAAATTATGTACAGGTATGACTCCATCATCATTAGCAGGAAACTAACATCATTTAACAGTGGGTAGGAGGCATTTTATTCAGCCAAAAGAAGATGGTAGATAAATTACATCTCCCTGAATTTGATCAGGACAAGGAGAATATTTCGTCTTGTGAAAGGCTGTGTAATATCTTTAATAACCACAGGAATTAAGACTTTACTCACATATTTCATATTGAGCTTCACCTCCATCAGGGAAGGAGCATTCAAAACCAGCCCACAGGGAAGAAGAATGTCCTGATTAACGTCACTATCACATTTCCCTCCAAGGCTGTGGCCGTGTAAGGAGCACAGAGATGTGTAGCCAACAAAGAATTCAGTGTCTCCCAGCAAACCCTGTATCATTATTTTAAAACTACTCCTTGCAAGAGAAGTAAGGTATTCCAGTAAAAGCACGGTTTTGCCAGGGCTGCTGCTGGCACCAGCAGTAGTGCCAGGCAGGGATCCCGGCTCTTCACACCCATAACCAGAGTCGGCGCAGTGCTGGCAGAGGGCTTCAGTGTGGCTCTGGCCTCAGATGCCAGACAAGACCAAGAATAGCACTGGGTGGTTCGCTGTGTGGAATACTGGAAAAAAAAAAAAAAAAGTATTTAAATCCAGTGTTGTCCCAAAGTAGCTAAAAGCAGGAGGTTATAAATTATTAACCTGTAAGGCAGAAGGTTTAGGAGACTGCCACTTGTGTATCCTGGAATAGTTTCTGCTACCTTTTTGGGATGGAGAAAAACCTTTCATTTAGTTATTGCTTTGCAGCTAAATTTGCAGCAGCTGCATTGTATCTAATCCTTGCAGCACATTTTGTCTATAGAAAAACAAAACAAGACCAAAAAATCACCCTTTTTTTTTTTTTTTCTTCTCATTATTTAACTTTTTGTTGAGCTACCAAGGTTTTAATCACTTTTAGGTTGAACTCATTAACTCTCTACCTGCCATGTTCTACCACTCTTTTGCATGAACCGTTCCTATCAGAGGAAAGGTGGAGAAAGATGTAATCTGTGTTTAGAAACAGCCAAGTCTAAGAAACAGAAGCTACTTAATACTGTTATTAGTGCTTCTTTTTTCCCCTCTAAGTCAATTATGTTCATTATGTTTAAAAAAAGCATTAATTATGGAGAAATGAATCTGTCTGCTATAATCTACCTGTTAATGTCTAACATAAATTTCTTTTATTTCAATTTTAGTTCCATAGTTGATTTTCATGTTACTCATTTATGAAGATAGAATATGTAAATGGAAAATAGGCATTTACTGATGATAGAAAAAGGCAGAATGAAATTATGAAAAGAAATCAACTTATAACTTTTTAATCTGAATTCCTCTTTGCAATGTGGGCAACTTGAGGACGAGACCCTGACAGGACGGGGTTCTAGCAGCTCCGTACCTGCCATGCTGTTTAGCCTCCCTAGCAATGTGTGCATGTGTGCATATTTATGGATGGGTGTGAAGGAAGGAAAGTGTGTGGGTAAGTTTTATGACAAGCAGCATATGATTTACTTTTATTTGTGTATATTGTGTATTAGATGCAATAGATAATATCAATGAGTTTTGGAACTGCACAGTTGAAATTGTGACAGCTTCAAGGGTACAAAAAATGAAAATTTTATTGCAATAAATATGGAATGAAGTAATGCCATCAGACAAATATTCCTTCTGTTTTACAGTTCAGTGTTACTTTCTATTTGCTTATATTTGCCTTTGTTCTCTTAGTTTGTAATTTCTAATTGTTAAATTCAGGATGAATCAAACTGTTGATGGTCCAACCTATTTTCTGAAGTATTAGAAAAGAAAGTATAATATGCAAGAAATATGGCTATACTGTATATTTGAGGAAATGCAGATTGAAGTCCAATTATTGGTACACGTAGGTATATCTGTCTTTATCAGAACATCCTGTTCGGACTATCTTTGCACAAACAGCTCAGGCGTTAGTCTCACAGAAGCAGTAGATCATTCCCTCTTGTTTATTTTTGGCAACTACAAATACTGTAGAGGATATTTGTTTTTGTAACACTGTAACGGTGTGGTGAAATAGATTTACTGGCTGCAGTCACAAGAATGTTAAGCAGATATTAATTTGTTTAATCTCTGGAGATTTGTTGTAAAAATTCATAACTCTCTTGGACAAATTGTTAGGAAAAATTTGAACATTTGAGTTTATGGTTATGGAATATTTTTATAGCACCCAAAAAGATGTGGGAAATAGTGTGGGTACTCACTGCTACAGACCATCTAGTAGAGAAAAAGGAGGTATTTCCCAAGTGGGTCTACTTCAATGGAAATATTATATTGCCTATATTGGGCAAGGTAGCTATATACCAGAAGAAAGAAATCACCAAGCAGTTTTCACATTTCAGCACCCAAGATGGAACCATAACCTGAAATCTGGGGTTCAGTTATAAGATGCCTTTCTTCTGTCAGGATGGGGTTTTGGGCATTACCTTCCTTAATGGAAAGATACATCTTTGATGTGGCAAAGACAAAGAAAAGCCACAGTCTCAGATCACCACTGATAACTGTTCTTTAACTATGAGCCCAGATTCACCCTAATCTATCTTCAGGCATTTAATGAAAGCGCATGCAAGTCTGTACAGAAAGTGAATATCCTTCTGCAGAGAGACCTACAGCAACAGGGTTTCTCACTTGATCTCCTTGAGCTCTTGAAGTGGAGGGGGTTGAAAGCAAGTCAGTGTTGCAAGGCAGCCCTGAGTCGTGGGTTGTACCCTCAGCACTTCTGAGAGATCTGCTTTATTCCTGCCCCCCTGAGCTAAACAGGCTCATCCTGCAAGCAAATCAATCCAAAGATGAAGAAGCAAAGAAACACAAGAAAAGAACAGCATGCTGCTCCATCTGCTTTGCTTGCAGTGCTAATGCACTTTTTTCCCCCACTTCTTGGAGTCTAACAAGCCCAAGAGCTACTTAGATACTTCTCAGACTCAAATAAGCTGTTTTATCCATCACGTTCTTGTCTGCAGCTCAAGTACTGTTTCCTCTCCTGATTTGCCTGTAGTAATTTAGATCAACCAGCTCCTGCTTCTACAAACTAATTTCAGCATTATCCACCTTGTTTTCTTCCAAAGAAGCAGTACCAGGGTGAACAAGACACATTTGGAAACAAAGGGTGGCATAAGAAATCGGACCTTCCTGGCTCTTTGCTCTTAATCTTTACTGGTTTTGTCCCAGTCTCAATACTGGGTTTGATATTTCTTCCAGTATATTACAGAGGACCCTGTTGTACATGTGGTACGTATGGATTTACACCACATATAATTTTTGTTTGTTTGTTCCTATTCCTTCACTGAGCATTTTTATTGCTGTTTTTTGTTTTTGTTAACCTTGTCACTAGATGCAGTATTGATGGCGGTGAAGCAGGCAAATGTGTCCAACCACTTTAGCCATGAAATAAGCTTCATTTTCCAGCTTATTAACTCTGACCTGAAGGGCACTTGTTGCAGTTACCTTTTTGAAGGTCTGTATAAGGTATTTAAACTTTACAGTTTCTTTCTACTTCTTCACTTGAATACTTCTTTCAAACTGATCAGAACTCTGCTAACTAACAAAGTAAGTTATGCTTGTATGTGAAAAAAAAATAAAAAAACCAAAATGAAACAACCTTACCAACACAGTAACACTGACTGAAGAAATGCAGGCTTTCTGACAAAATTGGTTTTGCTTCAGATTGGTGACTGGGATCTGCCCAAGTCCCATGCAAGTCCTCTAATCTCACTGCTATTGCCTGTCCCCAGATGGCTGTCTCTTCCTTTTTTAAATGAGGAGTGTCAAAGACCCTTGGCTTCATCCCACTGGGGAGCTGGAAAATATTCTGCAACATCAGCTTGAAGAGGAAATTTTTCCCTTCCTCCAAATTATATTCATAAAATAAATGACAATGGGAATGGAGGAGTACATTCTTCAGACCAACACAGTGGAAAAGATTTTCAAGAACCTTTCTAAATTATATCTGCAAATTCACAGTGACATTGCTGTTTGATTACCTAAGAATGGTGTAGAGTCTTAACTGTAAGGAAAGATTTCACTGCTTTAGGTACTATACAAAGGACTAATGAAAGATAGTTCCTGTTTATAGAGCTTGTGATATATATGGCATTTGAGAGATGACAGGCAATTAGAGGCAAGTGGGAATAAACCAGAAACTGTACCACTCACCATTCGGTATGCAGTAGATTTGAAAAGTAGGATAATTTTATCAAATTTGGGACACAGTATAATACAGGCCTTATTTTCTCCTCAAGTAATTTGTACACCTATGTTTAGCTGCTGCTGGATAGCATTTGGCATAAGCAAAGCTATGTTTATTTTGGGGAAAGTAGGACTTTCAAAAGAGTCTTCAAAAGTGTCACCTCAGAAGTAAAAGAAGTTAGTTTTTTCAGGTTGTTGTGGTGATGGTGTTTATTTATTTACTTTTTAAAGTGGCCTTGTGAATTCGGCATCTGAACAATTTTGGGTTTAATTTTTATTTGTTTTATCATTTATGTTAAACATCAGTTAGCAGATATTATATGTGCTATTGCTTGTGATCTCTGAGTGACAGGGTTGAAAGATCAGGCTGACATTAGCAAGTGATCCTATCTCCCAATCATGTAAACACGTTTGCTTTACATCTGTCAGTGGAAAAGTCACATGGATAAGTATCTGATGTGTCAGTGACTCAGGATTATTTTCTTCAGACAATGAACGGCAGTTGCCCAGCAGAATTTTTATGTTGCTCTAATATTGTAATCTATTACTAGTGTTTACTTTCATTACACAGTTTACTGGCAGTGAAATAATTTAAAACAGGGCCTTAAAAACCAGTATAGATTATATCTACTCTAGCAATTTTATCTTCACAATAAATATATACAAATTTTAAAATTCATCACTCTGTAATTTTCAGCTATTGCTTGAAGTAATTACACATTCTGTGGTGATAACACATTCAAGGTTTGTTGTTTTTTTATGATACCACAAGCTGGCAAGACACCTAGATCAGACGTGTTAATGCTAATTGGCAGATAAAGAGTAAATCTGAAGGAGTCTGGATTCCTGCCTTTTTGCCCGTTTTTTGTTGATTGGAAATGGGATTCTTTTTATCCTAGCTTTTGCTTTTCAAAAATGCCAGGCAATTCACTGCTGTCTTTCTTCTGTGCATTTTAATCTATCGGTTCTGTTATTGCTTTAATGCCTTGTGTTTCTTTTTAATCCAGTAGACTATATCGGTTTTCTTTTTAACTGCCTTTTACAATCAATCACACAGAACTTCCTAATGTGAAAAACAATTGGCTCTGGTGACATATATAGATATAACACTGATGAGGTTTTATTGTGTTGTTTATTTAGAGAGGTGCATGGCCTAGCCATAATAGCAGTGAGAAATATAATTTGAAATATAACAGTGTACCTGCTGTCAGGTGAATATACTTGGTTATTGCCTCTATAGTCCTTATGTCAAACACTTCAACATTTTTTCTGAAAGTCATATCCCTTTAAGGATGTGAATCCTATTCCAAGGCTTGAAATCCTGTGGTCTGAGTATATTCACCCTATATTCTTTATTACCTTTATTGCAAGTAAATATAATTTTAACCAGCTGAAGGACTCCAGAGCCTGCTCTGAGGCATGCATGGCATGGATATTCTTGAAAATAGTTCAGTAACTTATCACAGAAGGAAAAGATTGGAAGTTTCTTTTTGAAGCCAGGCTTTTTCTGAACTTAGCCCTGATCCTTTCAAAAAATACCCACCCATAACTGAAAGACTACGTGATCCTACTAGGTGCAGGTAAATGCATAAAGGCAAGGTCAGGAAGCAGTATCAGGTGATAATAGAAGGCAAAATGACACAAAGATTATAGATAATGGTAAGTAATCAAGACAGAGTACTTTCAAAAGTTGCTGCCTGCAGATGGAAGAAGAGATAAATCCATTGGTGGTTATTGAAAATAATGGTATGAATCCAATGCATACTTCAGGAAGCCCTTGTTGAATATTTCTCAGATATCAAGAGAATACACTGGGGAAAAACATTATTTGCTCTTTGTCTTACATTTTCCTATGAAGCATCTACTAATGGTTACAGTGGGACAGAGGGAAGTGAGCAAGGCGGGCTTCTGATCTGGCAAGTGTGGCTCCTCCTGTGCTTATGACCACCTGTCAGTGGAGGGTCAGTAACTGACTTTATGCACCTTCCCTTGCCAGTAAGAGGAAAAAAGAAAAAAAGTCACTGATGAAACTAATACACATTCAAAAGATAGAGCAAATTCCAGCTGCCATATCTGCTGTCAGTTGAACTGGACCAGCTTGTGATAGAACAAACTGATGCTCACCATAGCACATAAAAATGAGTATGCGCCTTTCAAAACAACAGCATCCTTGAGTATCTTTATTTTTCTTCTCTGAAACAGTATCTTGTAATGGTAGAGTTGGCATGAAATAGTTGCCCTGGGCTACTGAAAGTTTGCCTCAGATAATGCACAATGTGATAAAAAAGGAAATGGAAAACAAGAGGTGTAAAGTTGCTAATAGACCTAGTGTGTGCCACTGAAGTGGGTTAACCCTGGCTGAGCAAGATATGCCCACCAAGCCACTCTGTCACCCTCCCCCTTTTCTCTCCCTCCTCTGCAGAACAAATGGGGAAAGGAAAGTAAGGTTGGGACAAAACCCCTTGTGGGTAAAAACAAAGGCAGTTTAATTGGAAAGCCAAGCCAAGCAATGCTGTATGCAGAAGCAAAGAGAAAAAATCCAAAGATTTATTCTCCACTTCCCATCAGCAGGCGATGTCTGGCCTTTCCTGGGAAGCAGGGCTCCAAAATGCATAGTGGTTGCTCCAGAGGACCAAGGAGTAGCCCACCCCACCTTTGCACTAACTTTGTAGTGGAACTGATGTCATATGGTATGGAATATCCCTTTGGTCAGTTTGGGTCAGCTGCTCTGGTTACGTTTCCCCCAATCTCCTGCCCCCCAGTCCCACTTGGGGGAGGGGGAATGTTAGAAAGAGCCTTGGTGCTGTGGGAGCACTGCTCAGTGGCAGTCACACCATGGGTGTTACCAACACCCTTCAAACTCCCAACACAAACAACGGCACCAGGAGGCTGCAATGGGAAAATCAGCTCAGCCAGACCTGATAGAGCCATTTGTATAGTATGCAAACTTTAAAAAGATTGTCAAAAGCTGTTTTATCTTAACCTCTGTGTTTTTGTCATTAATTAATCATGTATTATTTTTAGTGGATTTTAAGACTCTTTGTGATCCATATGTGGTACATCAGACAGATCTACCAGATTATTTAAATCTTCAACTTGTAGAGCTGTGGCTGCCAGCAGACAAATGTCCTATCCATTGTTCAGGGAAAATCAGAGCTTCACAAAGTGTGAAAGCACCTGACAGATTTGCAGGCTTTGGGTGGTAGCAAGGGAGCATCCTCATTACAGTACAGACCGAGCTCTACAGCCAGCTTTGGTCACCTTTGCCACTAAAGTCCTCTGTACTGCAGAACTATTGCTTTCAATGGATTGAGCACTATATATAATTTATAGATAAATGTACCTACCAAATGTCTATCCAAAACAAATCCCCTAAGTGTATTCTCCCACTAAAGCAGCATGTGTTCTCTAAGAAGTGTAATATTTAAGCCACATGTAGAGTAGAGTTTGGCACTGGCTGCGCTGACAGAGAAGACACAAGATCCATTAACACCAGGTGGGTGTATCGCACACTGAAAGCAACTGAACTGTCAACACCAACACTGTCTTCAGACCACTGCAACGAACCATGGAGAGTCCTCTCTTCAGGCACCTCAGAGATATCAGTTAGGTTCTGGAAGAGCTGGATATTGTCTGAACACATTCAGAAGTGGTTAGGAATATTAACAGACACCTATCTTTTATGCAAAAACCCTTCCTCAGAAGACTCCAACACACTCTGTAGAGGTAGCTAATGCTATTATCAGGTTGTGCATTAGGAATCCTTTGCACGTGAACAGTTTAAAGTGGTATGGGTATAAATTAATGGAGATTTGACCTCTAACTAGGTCCAGAAAACAGAAGTATGAGTTGTCTCTAAATATCAACACTTAGAGCAGTAATATTTGGGAGATGAAATCTGTGAACCTAGTTTCCGATGTGATGACAATACTGTGCATCTTTTGTTAGTCGGGATTTGACCGTGTTTGCAACTGAAGCAAGATTTTATGTTAACAAAGGGCAGAAGTTAGTATTACTGGTACAAAACAAATCAGAAACTGATGTTATAGTGTTGGTTGAAGAATTGTACTGGCAAATAAATGGACATTGTCCCTTGGTTGATTATTTTCTCCACTTCCTCTAACTTCTGATTCAAACAAGTGAGTTCTCAGGTATTTGCAATATACTTGTTTTCTCCAGGAGTTGCTGTTTAGTGGTGAAGGGATTTTATCTGCTTTCAGTACATGGTACTGAATTACATTTATTCAATGTCCACAAGAGCATTACACATGGTAAGATTCTTTAGAGTTTCATATACTAATTCTGTTTATCAGGAAAAGGAAATGTATATTGTGTTTTGTACCTTAAAAGCAGGAATTTGTGCCTATTTATTATCAGAAAAAAAAAAAGTTTATTTGGGATATCAGGTCAGGTATAAGGATTAATTAGAGCAGAATAGGATGTGATAAACTCAATGAGAGATCTTATGGGAGAGGAAAGTAATATTTATTTTAAAACAAAATTATTTCATTTCCAAACATGTATTGTCTCATGTGTCAAGCAGAGAGACTACCAAGTACCAACCCACTTGTCAGCTGGGCTAGTCAGGATCATTCATAAAGGATATGAAGGGTAAAGGACACCAGCTACTGAGTATTTACCTTTCAACTGGCAACAGCAAATGTTTTTTTGGATAGGTCTTCTATACCCTTCAGGAGACAGCATTTATAATAGGGTCACCTTTTACCTCAGAATCTGGTTTACTTCATTCTCCATATATCTTAATCTCAGCTGCTATTGTTTTTGATCTTTAGTTTGGGTCCCTTTATGGCTGTTAGCTTCTTCTTTGGACAGCAGGAAAAGGAATGGTACAGACAAGTGACTGTAAATTTACATCTTTCCTCTTGCTATTGCCACACAGATCTCCTGCTGGTAACTCCTTTGTGCTGTGGTGTTTTGCTTCACTTGAAGGCAGGATGGGTATTTTACAAAGAGGACTTGTACAGGAATTGAATATGGCTTCTGAAAACATGCCAAATTTTGAAGGGCTTACTTCATTTGATATTTCAAGGCAGGTCTAACTTGCATCTGGAGTGATGGGTATTGGGCTTGTCTTTTTTTTTCGCTAAGCACTTCTATTTGCTTTCCCCTGTTTAAATTTTATTCTTGACCTTTTCTTTATTGTCAATTAAGTCTTTACTTGTTGTCAGTTATACAGATTACGACTGTATAAAATAATCTATAGGACATAAGATACCTGTGTATCACGACATAATTGTACAAACTCTTCCACCCATCCAGGCAAGACTGTCACCTCAGTGCCTAAGAAATCTGACACAGTGACATTGAAGCTGTCATCTAGACAAGTTGCTGCTGTAATCACATGGCAATCCCAGCCTGGGCCAAAGAATTACAGATTTGTATTGATTATTTAAGTAGTGAATGAAATTTCACAGGAGTTTTTTATTACAGCAATGTTTAATAGGTTTCCATTTTACAGAATTAGACAAGGGCTGAATTCGTGGCCTGTCTCCAGTACTGTTTGAAAATGAAGACACAGCCTCTGAGTTTGTACACACACATACTATGTACAATATAGCGCTTAAGATGCTGGAATTTCATTTGATGTTAAATTGAAGGTAGCACGAATACTGTCACTGTGATAAATGCTGTGTACAATACACAACATACTAGTGTGAACTCTAGTGAAATAAATTCCTTCATTTTCTTCTGTTTCATCTAATCATTCCCAATGAGTCGTGCCTCTGCAATCAGTGCCATTGATGGAAGGGGTGGTAGGAACTGCTATTTCTGAAACCCCTCTGAATCAGAGGAAAAGTGCGGAACCTGAGCCTGTGCCTTCTGCCTTGACTTGCGTTCAGAGGGTTTGCGGGGCTTCTTCTATACCTTTGTTTTGGCATACTAGGTACAGAGACAACGGTAGACAACAGTGATTCTGAAACTATGGTCTGGAGAGTTACAGAAAATGGTCCTTCATGGTCTAGCAAGTCATATTAAGGACTGAGTGTTGTGGTTTAATTAGTTTCATGAAGTGGCTCAGTCACCCAAAACCATCTAAGGCTGTTAAGCAGTGAAAATCCCTTAGCCCTGTGATAGAATCTGCCAAATGGGGCTGGAGGGCAGGTACACAGAACATGAGAATGAAAGTGAGACAACAAACAATGAATGAGGTCTCCTCAGGACTAATCTTCCTGGAGGTCTCCCAAAGTCTGAAGGCTGTGACCATCACAGGGTACACCTCAAACAAGTTCTGTCAGATCTTTGCATTAGTTTACCTCATACATTATTTTCCTTTTACTTGGCTTTGATGTGCAGCCCTTGGCTATGATGTTAATTCTACCTGCAAAGAAAGAAAAGGAAATAGTCCACCTGACACCAAATGGGGTATATTTCTAGCTGTGAAGTCAAGTGAATCAATGCTAAGGCTCAGAAGTTTCTGTCTTGAAGAGCTAAGTACTTTGGTTTATGTTTTGCACAGAGTTCTGTTACAGGACTGTGTTCATGGTGTTCCTCTGCCACGAACTGAAAAGGAAAGCAGTGTTTTGTAACCATGACATACCCTGTTATCTTCCCCAAGTGATGAGCTCATCCAGATTACTCCAAGGGGATACTTATATTTTATCAGTGGCGCCTTGTTGCACAATTTCCAGTTTCTTTCTTGAAGATACAATAAAAGATTTATGTCTGAAAGACTGTGATGTGGTTTCCATCTAAGAGCAAAACAATTCCTTCTAAAAAAATACCATATCCCCAAATGATTTCATAATTGCAAACAGTGTTGATGAGCTCTGTGGCTTAAATGAGTTTATAACATATTTGCTGTGTTTTCTAGTGAATATTTTTTTATGTGCTTAGTAAGGAAAATAATTAAAAAACCCCTGCCATTTCAAACTGACACAAAATAAACACGATACATGAGTTGATGTGTTCTGTAATAAGTAATTTTTCTCATTTAATTCCAAATTTTTTCAAAGATTTCTCTCTCTCTTTCTCTCTTGTATATGTGTGTGTGTGTGCATACACTAAATAGTTTCGGGTCTGAAAGTCAACCATGTTTCTCATTATCAGACATCAGAAAGGATTTCTTGTCTTTGTGTTTTCATGTCACTTAAGGATAAGCAAGTCTCAGAACACCTCATGGTTTTGATGCATGGGTAAAATCCACATCTTCTGTTCTCCATATAGAAAGCTTATCTGCACTGCAGATCTCAATTGCATATTCTGTTCCCTTTCCCTGTGCAGGGCTTGGGTTGTTATCACTACAAAGAATATTCCACATGAAGAATACTCAAGATTCCTGCACTGTGGACAGGAGAATAGGCCTGTATCATGTCCAAATGCAGAGGGATATTTTATAATAGGTCTAGGTTAAAAAGAATTTCTGAATCCAAGCTACTATCAGAGAAAAAACAGAAGATATAAATTTATAACACAGAAGAGAAGGTTTTAGGCAACAGTGTCTAGCTGATTGCAATTATTTTTTTCAAACTGAATTATGGTGGTGGTCTCACCACTTTGGTTATTCTTTTCTTTTTATGCTTCTAGAATTTGAAGTTAAAAATATGTTGTATTTTATGCAGTCTGTGATAATGTCTGTTGATTTTACTACAATGACTTCATGAGTACTTCTTGGAAATAATTGACTGTGTGTCAGCTCTGACTGAAGTTATGCTGTTCTGTTATTCTTACTGCTACATACACTAACACAGAATCTCTTATTCTTTTTTTAGAAACATCTTGGATCAAATCTGTGTTCCTCTTTCTTCAGGATATCTGTCAACTAAGAGCAGGTATTCTGTGGGCTAAATTAAGGCAAAGATTATAAGCGGATGTTCTCAGTATTGCCTTGAAGCAGGGAATCCTACAGCCTAGTAAGAAAGGGCATTTCAGCTGCAAAGGTTATGTTATGATGTTAATATTCTCAGGATTAGTTTCAACCTTTGTATCCTCATGTTACACACAAAAGACACTAATTTTGGATCAGGGCCTTAATTTTGCAAAAGTTTCTGAACCTTCAGATTTTCTATTTTTCATCAAGGACTTCCCCAGGTGCTCTTTATTTCCCCTCTGTTTAATTTGTGCCTATGTTAAGCCCTAGCTATTAAACTAGAATATCACCATTAATTGCTGACAGAATGACTAGTAATGAACAGAGGGTTTTAACTACAGACTTAAGAAATTTAGCAAATAAGGCATGGACCCACTGTCCCTTTAAGTGATTCACTGTGAGAAGTTAGTACAGCTCCCTGTGAAATCCAGACTTGGCTGGGTCCTGTCATTTGGTGAGACTACTTCTCTGGGGCACAGCAGTTTTAGGTAAGATGGCTCAGGTTGGTTGTGTGATGTGTTTACATATTAACAACTCTGATACTTCAGGTCTGGAGGGTGCTTTATAACTTACACAGGGACCAAAGAAAGCTAGGGTCCAAGATAGTACAAAGAAAGAATACTGAATCAGACTATAGGCTTTAGGGGGAAAACAAAAAAAAATCAAAGCTTTTCAGCTTCTTATTATAACTCTCAGAATACTGCATGCCTTTGCATTCAGATTCCTCATTCATGTAACCAGGATCGCAATGGGAATGGAAACAACAGAACATGAATCCACGGAAACAAAGGCGTTTGTATTATTCTGTGTGGCCCTCAGAAGCTGCAGTTTGGATATAATTATGACTCAAATGAAAGGACATTAACAAAGCAAATGAAATATTTTGTCTTCAGTCTGTTCCAAAGAAAGCTTTTATGATTGCAAAGTTCATAGAGTGATTTGGCCATTGGTTTTCAGAACAATTTAAGACAAAGGTTGTTTACCCTTATGAACTGATCTATCTTTACTGGCATCTTAAAAAACAGATTAAAGATATCTATTATCTAAACAATTTGTCAAAATGAAGAAGAAAAAAAAACGAACACCTGTGTCATAAAGGATAAAACTCTGGTACAGGGAGAATTAGGACAATCTTATTCCATGAAGAGTTGCATTATGGATTTACTTTGCTCTTTCAATGATTTTTTGAGAAGTTTATTGCAGAAGCACTCACAGCCAAGGCTTCTAAAGTAAACTCTCCTTTTAGGCCTTTACACAAAGGTCATGACTCATCCTATCTGGTCTTAGGTACTTAACTGAACTACCTAAGGTAGGAGTGTAATTGCCTTCATATCACATGATAATCCACAGAGAGACACAAGTACCCGAAGAAAGTGGTTCAGAGATGAGAGGGGATTATGTGGCCAAGAAAATGGTTCTAGGTTAAATGGCCTTAAGAAGAGAATACATTTTACTGATTTATTTTTACATCTTGTGTAGCTTAATTGTCATTAATTAAATGCAGACTAGCACCTTCAGTTTTGAGAATCCTCCCTTTGTTGCTGAATCCCTAAAGTTTAAGGATTGGGTGCTGCTTTTTTGTTCCCATATAAACAGGACTGAGGACTCGTTCCTGTCCAGAAGAATTTGTAATTCATCAGATGTAAATTGGGTATTGAAATGGACATCCAGAAAGAAAAAGTAACTTAGAAACTTAAAAACTTAACTTTAAAGTATTTCAGGTGCCTTGACGATAGTGGGATAAAGAGCTGAGTAAAACAAGAAGATCTTCCAGGGTTACAGGGCTCAGAATCTTGGTCTAGCACACACATGCTATAATACTTTTTATACGTTGTCTGGGCATGGATACTAACTGGTTGTAGTCCGCTTGCTCAGGTCAAGGCTGTATTCGGGTATCTTTTTCAGTTTCAGATTTGGTGCCCAGAATATTGAGTTCTGAAGTGCTCTTTTTAAGTCTGCATTGAGAGTCACAGGTGTGCAATAATGAGCAAGGGATATGTATACTTGGTCCTTTGCACACACACCCTGTGCCTATTCTCCCTTCACATGCAGCCAGGTGAATGTCAGCCATCCTCTACCTGGAAGGCAAACAGTTACAGTAAGTTCTGTGGAGAAACAGCTCCAAACTAATGAACATTTGCAGCTTTTGGACCAGCACTTGCTTGCATCTACCAGGCTTGAGGTAGGCATAGGTGTGACTGCAAGAGGTTGTACAGACGTACCATACTCTGCAGTCAGTCACATTTCAAAACTTTTCCCAGTTATGGCCTCAGTGCTAGTTTGGAGGGCAGACTTCTGGAAACTGTTTGTTGTTATTTAAGTAACACAGTAATCTGCTGCATATAGCACTAGGTTGGGTATTGAGACACTTAGGACCTTTTCTCTCCTTAGCCCTGATTTTCTGAGAGATTGCAAACAAGGTGCTTTACTTCCTTGTTCTGCAGTTTCCTCACTTATAACAAAAATGGCAGTTACCAGCCTCTCATTAAACACCCTGAGAGCACCCAGTGGGAAGTATCTCATGGGTGGATAATGGGAAGTTTAATTGGGTTTTATCTATAAAATGTTTTGACATGCTGTGATAAAGGTTGTTGACTGCAAGTTATTATTAAAATATTATGAATTTATATTTCAAATTAAATGCATTAAAAATTAATGATTTATTATTTATAATTAAAACTATAATTTTTAAACTTTTAACACTTGGTGTTTTTCTCTTTTCTGGTAGTGTTACCAACCCAGCTATGAAGGGTGAGAGTTTTTGCTTCCAGAAGCTGCCCCAGTGTTACTGGGTGGAGAAGCAGAGGCTCTGTGCCATGCCAGATTACATAAAGCGGTGTCAGAGTTGGATTGCTGTCATCCTTCCTGATTTCAAACACAGAGCTGCCACTGGCACATTCACAGTTTGTGCCAGGAGACCAGTCTGAGTTAGTCATCATTATTTGTCCTGTGCCTCAGACTGGACGTCCAGATGATTCAGTCCATACATCAGCTGGGTGACACAGCGTTTGAGGTGATTGGCCAGAGGACCATGTTGATTGTAGAACCACAGTTCTGAGAATTAGACTCCCAAAGCTTTATCTTGCAGTTTGGTGTGAATAACTCCTCTAGGAGCCTTTGTCCACTGGGACTCTAGACACTGACGTTCAGCAGAGCAGTGTGTTGTCTGCTGGATAACAGCCACCTCTGGATAAGTCTTCAGAAAG
>NW_008597027.1:2680-4093 GCF_000691845.1 Merops nubicus | reverse complement strand
GCCATTTCTCATCAGCTGGTGTCAATGCTTGGAGCCAGATGCTAGTAGCTGGGTGTGGTAGTACAGAATGGTCTAGGAAAGAAAGAAGAAAACGTTTAATAGGAAACATTAACTTTCTGGCTAAGCTATGGGCAAATACAGCAATCCCTTGTTTACAACAATAACTACTGGAAGCTGCAGAAATAGATCTCTGACGTTTTAAAGTAGTGAGTTTACTTTGTTTGATCAGACAGGAGATAATGTCATGTGCTTATTTTACCATAAACACTCCTAATAAAGACTCAGCATTTCAGCTATTGGCAAGAAATGGAAGAACATGAAGTATCTTTTGAATGTTCAAACACCAGGGTGTTTGAATGCAGTTGACTGTAATTGTACTTTGTATTTCTTAAACATGCTTCACAGTAAATATCTTGATTTATGAATGTGTGATAAACTGATTACTGGAAATCTCAAAAGTATGACAATTTGCCTTTTCTGGTTCTTTCTAAAATAACCCAGCCTCTGGGAATGGGTAATGTTTATGGTGAAGCATGAAGACTGGGTTAAAATATAAAAATAGAAATACAGAAGTGCTAAACAGCCTTTGGAAACAGCACAAAATACACCCCCAAGTTGTCCCATGTTATAAGAGGATAGATGTTTCCTTTTTTTTCTGTGAATATCTGAGCATCTTAGAGTGGCTAGCGAGTCACATGATATAAAGCAGGGTAGTTCTGGTAGGACCAGTTTAGAGAGGATTCACTGAGAGCTGAGCACCTAAATATGTACCAGACCCTGGGCTGGAGATGAAAGCAACCACAAAAGGTTGTGAGCACTGCTGCATTCACTGTTGTTGCACCAAGGTCCCATGCACCTGCTTATTCAGTGAACATACAGCTCTCAATTAGAGACCCAAACTGCTTGTATAAATAAAAGAGAGTTGGGACTTCAGAGTGGGATGGCAAACAGCCACAGACTTGTTTTGCTAACTGGCAAAAAAGGCTGAGGCTAGCTGGATATCGCAAGTTCTGATTTTGGGCTAGGAGTGTGCTGTCCTCTTTCCAAACTCCTACACAGTCTTTAGCTTTCTGGAGTGAGGAGACTAAGAATAGATATGCTTTGAAAAATAGAATAGAGATCTTTCTCCATTTTAGAAGAGAGCTGCTGTGGGATAGTGCTCCTTTTCATTATTATTTATTATTCAGCTCAGTGGTTAGTACACTCATTCAGGATGTGGGTGACCCAAGTTCAGTTCCTTCCTCTGCCTGAGGGGCTGTAAACTCACAACCCATACTTCCTTTGAGAATGCCATAACCCTCAGCATATGGACTATTCCTAGGGTGGGGGACACTCAGTCCTTCCTCTTGAAGTGGTTCCTTTGGCATGCTAGCTTTTTTCTGCGGCTCAAGGAATGGTTAAAAACGCCATACA
>NW_008597027.1:0-2649 GCF_000691845.1 Merops nubicus | reverse complement strand
CAGCAGGAAGGCTTCACAGAGCCCTTCTCTTCTGACCCTTTCTTCAAATTTAGCCCACAGACAGGAGCTGAGATCAGTTTCCTGAAAAGAGGAAGGTTTAAGTTTGATTATCCTGAGGGATAAAATATATCTTCCATGTTGCATGCAAGCACTCCGATCGCTTATAAAGGGTAAAATTAAGGATGTATAAAGGACAACTCCTTTAGGGGGTTGAGCTCTAAACGACTTTCCAGTGCAGGGAAATTTGTGGTCAGAATCCCAGTGACAAGACTGTCCAAGTCTATAAATACAAATATATTTCAAGAAGCTACACATACATCTGTAAAGGCACACATTTTGCTGTTGCCATATGGAAAGATAATGGTTTTAAGACCATCATCTTCTAAATTCAAAATTTCTGTACTGGTTCAAACCAGAATCACACACCGTATTTTGCTTACTGTGCTGCTATATAGATCTGTAAATGGGAAGAGTTTCATGATAACTTCCTCAAAAATCTTCCCCTATGTGGCACTGATCCTACACTATGTAGGACAGACTATTTCTAAGCATCAAGTATGAGACAGAGGAAGGGCAGACTCTGATCCCAGGTACAATTAGGATAGCCTAAATTAGAGAATTTCAGTGTGTTTGTCTTGTGTTAGTCAAGGTACATCTGACAGCAGAATGAATGTCTACTCCAAGAAATAAAAATCTAAATCAAAAGGATTTTAAGAAAAAGTACTTGCTGGCTGCAATAATTCCAGAGTCCACACTAGAGCTGACTCAGGTTCAGCACTGATTTGAGGAAGAGAAAACTTCACCCTTCCCAGTGCGGTGGTCACACTGCTGCTCCTCAGGGACCAGAGCACAGCCCAGCATGGGCAAGTGAGGATGGCAGCTAAAAGCTCCAGTCTCTGCTGCAGCATTGAGGCCAGAAAGAGTTAGAATACGGGAGTTTGCAGCACCACCAATGAGCCTGCAGGAGTCCTAATGGCAACATGCTGGAGCTCAGCCCAGAGCTTAGGAAATTGAAGTCCTTAATCTGTGCTTTATCTCCTGACTGCACTCTGTGTGAATGAATGCCCCATTTCCAAGGAGCCATTGGCCCGTCAACTACATGAAAGCCTCACTATGTCTGGGAAGCCATGCGTGGATCAGACACAGTCCACTTGAAAGTTAGATAACTTTTGTTACCACCCTAAGCAATTACGTTGAATTGCTCTATCTCCAGTATACCTGCTGCTCTTAAACTACCCAGTTACAAGGCTTAGAGGAGATGGCTTTTTTACTGTGCACACAAATGGAATAGATAGCATGACATGCCAGAGAGATTGGGCTTCATCATTGTCTTTGAAAATTTTTTGCTCTGATGGATTGCACTGTTATCTGCAGATTGTCCCTAAAATGACTGATAGATAGATAGCTGATGCCCAGCACAGTTAATATTGGCTGAACCACTGTTCTAATGAACTAGGGTGCAGCTGATAATCTACCTTGCAGTTTACCCAGCTTGTTAACACAGTGATAAATAATGTATCACTTGTTGAAGCCAAATGAGGCTGACTTCTTAAGGTAGCTGAGGCAAAGCCAAGTGCAATCTAATCCAACCCCTCATCTGTATCTATTATTTGAAAGTTTGAAGATTCCCGATTACCATATTTTGAAATTGCTCTTGATAAGGGTCCACATAGTGTGAATTTATAGGCCTCTTGTTCCCATCACATTTATAACCTCATCAAGATAGGGGTATTTTTTTTTTCTTTTTCTTGCTTCATGAAGAAATCTCTAGGGAAAAATTTCCAAGCAATCAAATTTAGTTACTTCATACAATGGTAGGTGAAATTAGTGCAAAGTAACAGGAGCTAGATTAATGTGATTTCAGGAAATAATCCATAAAAATCTTATGAGGCCTTTAGCAGGTTGTAAATCGGATTTTAGGCACAGAGAGAGAGAATGAAAACAAAAAATCCTGTGCAAAATAATCAGTCAGTAATGAGAAGTACTAACATTTTAACACTTCATGCTGAAATAAAGTACCAGAGTAAAAAATATTGACTTGACTAACTGATATTTTTTAATGACATGAATGACTAAAATTGTGATTACAAATGTAAATAAATGCCTTCTGCTTTTCTCACCGAATAATTAATCCATGGATTGTCAAAAAGCTGCAAATCAGTTAAAAAAAAAAAAAAAAAAAAGAGATGGAAAAAAAAAGAAAAAGGTCTCTCAAACAGTTGCCCGTCCCATTCCTGCAATGGGGAACTGGTATTTTTTATGATCTAATAATGAATCTTCACCATGTATTGATAAAGATTTCTAAGTGGGGAACAACAGATTTGGTACCTTCATAGAATCATAGAATCACCATGGTCGGAAAGGATCTCCGGGATCATCAACTCCAACCTACCCCTCAGCATTTCTCTCCCCCCCGCATCTTTCCTTTAGCCACTAGACCATAGCCTCAAGTGTCACATCCACCCATTTTTTGAACAACTCCAGGGATGACGACTCCACCATTTCCTTGGACAGTCCATTCCAGTGCCTAACCACTCTCTCAGTGAAGAAATTCTTCTCAATATCTAATTGAAATCTTCCCTGGCACAACTTGAAGCCAATTCCCCTCGTCCTATCATCAGTGGAAGCTATATAAGGAATGGAAGAAAG
>NW_008597026.1:23185-24996 GCF_000691845.1 Merops nubicus | reverse complement strand
CGGGCAAGGTCACCCCGGGAGCGGGAGCGTCCCGCCTGTCCCCGGGGCAGCGCGGCCAGCAGCCCCCTCTCCCGGCCTGGCTCTGCTCCGCTTCGGTGCGGAAGGCCCAGGCTGGGATCCGGTACTGTTCTCCGGTGCCCGCTGCCCCTCTTCCAGGGCGTTTAGTGGAGGGAAGATGGAGGAGGGCGCATCTCCGAGGGGCAAGTGAGCATAGGGCAAGGGACACGGGACGGCGCTGCAAGGGAAGCGATTTTGGGAGTTAGGACAAGTTTCTGCATTGAGGGTGGTCAGCTGCAGGGGACCCAGGAAAGTTGTTCTCTCTGCTATGCCCAGAAATACTAACAACTCGACGAGGCTCAGAGAAAGACGATAGAGTTGGATCTAGTTATTTTCGAGGGGTAGTTTGGACTGGAGACCTACTGAGGTCCCTAAATTATCCTGTGATTTCAGCAAAGTTGGTAAAGTTGTTTTTGTGGTCAAGAATAAGATTACTGGCCTTTAATCCTGCATAATATCAGCATTCTGCAACTAGCACTTCACTTTGAAAGTTTTTACATGTGTTTTGAAGATCACAGAAATTAAGCTTTTTTTTAATTTATTTTTTTATTTTCTGTCTGTTCCTTTTGTGCAGTTACTGCTCCATCTGCTCCTGAAATCAGTATGGGTATGCCTGGGTAGCAGAGCAGTTTCTTGGGATCTAAACTGAGGAGTTGGTGCATTAATTGTGGTTCTTGTAGCTGGGCATGAATGGGCAAACTTAAACTTGCCTCATTTCACTGCCTGCAAAGGTTGTTTTATCTCAGTGTGGTGGTAACTTGCAGGTCAGGGTATAGCAACACCATTCCAAATTTTAAGGTCTGAGTTGTCCCTGTGGCACAACTCCCATCCCCTCAGGCATCAGTTCCTACCTCCTGTCCTCATGAGCAGGAGGAGAAAACTGTATTTTGTTACTGTACTGTTAATTTCTGCAAGTTCAGCTCTTTGAATTGGATCCCCTGAGTCTGCTGATAATTGGTTCTGATGGAGGGGAACAAATCAGGATGTAACACCTCCAGTTTACCTTAATTTGTACTCCTGGCAAGGTACTTGGGTACAGTTTTATGGCTTAAAACCCCACGTTGTTCCCTTCACAAATAGTAAGAAATTAAGAGTGCTTAGAATGATTTTGGGGGATGGAGAGGAAGAAGGTGTCTGAGTGGCCCAAGAAGTTTTCTGTTTGTAGCAGCTCATGAAGTCTTTTAAAGAAAAAATTCTGCAAGCTGAAATAGTCCTTCACTGGAAACCTTTCTTTGGCTTGATAGTCTTTACAAAATATTAAAAGACTTCTAAAACCTTTAATTTGGACTTTGTACATACATTTTCAGTAACAATTAACATCTGCTTCTCTTGGTGAGAGAGAAACCCTACAAACAAGCAGGGTTTGTGTCCCTGAGGCTCAGCTGAAGAAGCTGTGAAAAACAAAGCATGAAATCTGTCAGTGAATGGTCAGTGCTTGCTGAAAGCTCAGTTCAAAGCACTGTTTGTATAGCAGAAAGACCTGTGCTGGTCTACACCCCGCTTTGAAAAGAGTCTTTGTAGGCACCTTAACTGGGATTGGAGGGTCAGGGTTAGGGATTTTATCTTCTGGGTGTGTTACAAGGCTTTGGAGAGCTCATAGATTAAAAGATTACAGTAAATTATGTGAATAATCCTGGCAAAGAATTGCTGCAGAAATAACAATCCAAACTGAAGAATTCATGGCCTGGTTTTATGCCAACAGTGTGGAGGGAGGAAAGCACAAACCTTTAGCTGCAAGTGCTCTTAGCAGAGCC
>NW_008597026.1:0-23169 GCF_000691845.1 Merops nubicus | reverse complement strand
AGTTGGTTGGATTGCAAGAAGGAGTTGGTTTGTGCTGGGAAGAGCCTCCTTATTTCTTCGAGGGCCTCAAGTTTCACTGAGATGCTTCACTTCCTTCCAGCTTCATATATTTGGGAAAAAGCTTTTATTTCATATGCCTTTGTGTCTCCTGTGGCCTCCTGCAGCCAGTGATGTCCATCCTCACCAGCAGGGGCTTTTAATTAGGAAAGAGGTGTGTTGAAAGGACTGATAGTTTATTTTTTTTTCTGAATGTGATTAGAAACTGTCCCATTAACCCCTGTTTTGTTTTAATGGGGTTGGTGTGGTGTAGTCATTGTGTCTGTCCTCTACCACCTGATTCATTTACTGAGTTCCTTAGCTCCTATGCCATGTTCACAGATTGGGGTTTCCATAGTTAACAGGAATTTGGCAAGGGAAGGGTGAGAGGAGAGAGGCTGGGGAGTGCTACCTAGAAATCCTGTGAGCTCTAATCATCTTAAAGGAGTAAGATGTTTTGAGCCATCCCTCAATAACATGAAAACTCCTTTGTCAGTAAAGATCATCTTCTACCAAAGTAGCTGATACCTTTAGGGGTGAATTCTATGGGTGGGTTTGGGAAGGGGAGAGAATTACCCAAACCTGTGTGTGGGTATGTACATCTGGCCTGATAACAAAAACCCAATCAAGAATTAGGATGGGAAACTGTGTGGATTATTCTTGTTAATACTGCTCTTCTAGTCAGTAAACACTGAAATTTGCTGGAGCACTCTGGTCTTTGCCAAACTTTTAACAAAAATGTCTATACTGTTGTGTAAGTAGCTGTCCAGAATGGTTTCTGTTCTGTCCTCTTCAGGATTTCTCAGGAACGAGCAGAAGGTCCCTAACTGGAGGGAGTTAATGGGTGGGGGGTGTGTGTGTGTGTAAAACTTTGTAGCATTTTGGTTGTCACTGTTTGTACCTGGATCCTTCCCCGGGTTTCCCTGTGCTGATGGCCTTTTTCCTCACTGCTATTGGGCCCTGCATGAGCTCTGAGGCTTTCTGCTTTCCTTACATAGGTAACAGAAAGGAAAGGGAGTATCTTCTTTCATCTCCAAGTTCTCTGGCTATTTCAAGGAGTAATAGAGGAAGAATTTCATGTGCTACTTTCAGTCTTCTGGCAAGGCAGGTACCTGCTCAGGTCCTTCTAGAAAGAAATCTGTGTGGGTGAGAGGGAGGCACTTTGATTGGATTCCTGTGTGTTTGCAAGAAGTCCTGAAAGTCACAAGTTTCTAGCTTTCTGTAGTTTGAATAAGGAAGAGATTTAGCCCTTAGTACGTGCATTTGTTTATGCTTGGGAGGTGTTGCTGCTCCTCAAGGAGTGTCTGAAAGGTCAGGGCCAAGAGTGTTCATGTTTGACACCTGCTTTTAAATCCCCTGCAGGTGGGTGGGTATTGTTTTTAATATGGAAATTCAGTTTGGGACTTCATGTTAAATATTTTTCTAGAAAGTCTTGTTAATTGTAATACACAAGTGAGCTTAAAGTCCCCCTGGAGGCCACAGGTTGTGAGAATTTTTTTAAGAAGTAAAACTAGCTGGATTTTCCTGCTCCCTGAACTTCTGGACTCAGCTTGGGCCTTGTCCCCTGGAAATGCCAGAGTCCATGGTGGAAGTGACTTTGTCCCTTAGTTTCTAGTACAGTTCCTTTACTATAAAACAACTGATGTTTTGTGTACAGGCTTATAGCCCTTTACTAAATTTAAATCTTGCTTTTCAAATCGACCCTGGGACAGCAGGGGTTTGGTGTTCCAGCACTTTTCATAGCTGCTTGATTGTCCTGTACAATGGGCTGAAATAGGTGCCACAGCACGTCTCTCTTTAGTTATGTAGAAGTTAAAGTACTGGGAAGCCAAAATAAATGCATCTTGTTATTGGTATAACTTTTTTTAAACCACAAACTATGCAAAACAGAACAGGCATGGGGCAGAAATGAAAGGATTGCCTGGGAGAGATTGTGGTTTCTGATTTTATTTTTAATACTAATTTCTGCAGGCTTTTGTTGTACACAGTAGTGTTATGTTAGAACTCTGATTTGGCAAAATGCAGCATTTCCACTGAGCTTTTGGTACAGTGTGGATTTGATAAGTCTTGTCCTTATGCTCCAGACTTCATCTGGAGCCTGCACCTTTGCAATTTGGCCTGTAACTTAGATGTGTGCATTGAAATGGCATCACCAGTGAATTTGGCTTTTACTGGTTCATGGCTGAAGAGCAAATGAATTTTTTTGCTTGGGCACCCTGATTATTTGCAGTAAAAGCAATTGCCTGACAGGGAGCTGGAGGCTGTGAAGCAGTACAAGCTAGTGAATGAAGGTCCTGGGTGGAAACTGAGACAGGTTCTATTTCTGACTCTCACTTGCTGTGAACTTAGGCACAGCCATTTCCATTTCCCACCTGTTTCCTTCTCATCTTATATCTGTCTTAACTCTTTAAATTGCCAGCCCTCTGCAGCCAGGGCTGGCTGGTTGTGCCCCATAGTGCAGAACCTCACCTTGACTGCTGCCCCTGCTGCCCCTGCTGTGCTGGTAGCTGGGGAAACTTTCCTCCTTCAGACAGGGCCCTGGGCACAAATACGGGGCTCTATCACATCAGTTTAAAGCCCACCCAAAATTCAAACTCATCCAGCCCAGAAAGTACAAAGTATTTTCTTTTTTAGTCTCAAATTTCTTCCAAAATTACTCCCCAGGTGTGCCCATGCTAAGTTGACTTTCTCTGAAGACAGCAAACAGCTTAAGCCTGTAGCCAGGCTTGTATTTTCTCTGAACCAGAGCTCTTCAGTAATCTAAAAAGCACATAGAGTTTTCAAGAGTAAATCAATAAAAAGCTTGGAATTTAAGCTGTATTTTAGTTATCAGGGCCTATGTTTTTGGTGGAAAATGCTCAAATTAAGGCTTAGCCTTTAAAAAAAAAAATCTTCTCAAAACTGAGTTGACATACTTAAGCTTTCAAATGAAAAAAGCTTTAAGCTTCTCACGTTGGTCAGAAGATGGTCTGAAGATGCTGCCAAGCTCCTTAGAGAACAGCAGGAGGTGGTTGGAGTTGAAGTCTTGTGTTTCTGTCAGCACTTTTTAAGACCAGAGTAAGGACTTTAGATTTAGCAATAACACTGATGTCTGTAGGCTGCTTCTGGCATGGTTTTATTTTTCCTTTCACGTTTTTTGACTAGAATTAAAGCATAAAAGGAGAATAGTACTAAAATATAGCTGGCAGAAGTACTTAGTTCTGTGTAGCTCTCTGACAGAAATGTGTATATCCAGGGATCTTAAATCTTACTGCACTTTTTTTACTACCCCACAGAAATTACATTATTACAAGACATCTTAATAAATTCTGTGCATTAGCAGTTTATATTGAAGCATACCTTTTTCCCACTTGTTATCTTTTATTTCCTTCCTAAAATTCAAAAAAGATGTTCAGGCAAGCCTGAGTAAGTATGTGGAACAGTCTGGGGACAGTGATTTACAGTCTCTTCTTTTTATTTCAGCTTCACTTTTTCCTTCCTCAGATTTTAGGTGGTGAAGTTTTAAAAGAGCTAGAGGTATGTAGGAATGTACTGGTGGAGGATAGTGCCTTCCCCATGCTCACTTCAAGCCCAAAATACAGTTGTTACCTAAAACACTTGCAGGGAGTAAATCTGTGCTGATCCCCTCAAAACTCTAGTATTTGAAAGGGCATATGGCAACCGATGCAGGCAGTGCCTGTGTGTCTTTTACACCAGACAACCTCTTTTTCCTCCTCCTCTCAGGCTTTCTTACATGGGAACAGTCTGTGCCTTTCTTTTTCCATCATTTGCTGTCAGCACATCTTTCCCTGCAGCAGAGATGCAATCATTCTCCTTGTCTTTTTGGTAACAGCATGCACTCTGCTGTTTTGCTGTAGTTGTGTTGTTTTGTTTCTTCCCAGTGCTGGAGTTGTGAGAACTAAATTGAAAATCATTCTAGTGGAGAATCTGAGAGCTGGAGCTCCTCACCAGCCTGAGTCCATTTCAAGCAGTGATGCCCAGGCTCCTTTTCCCATCTGTTGGAAAAAGGTCTCTTGCTGTTTGTCTTGCCTGGAATTCGGTTTCCCCTGGGCTGAGGGACCCTTGGCCTCTTCAGACCTCTCATGTTCTAGTATGGGCTGTGCTGTGTTCCCAGAACACAGTCCTGATGTTGCAACAGCCTCTGGGATATTGGGATTTTTGTTCTGCTTTGTCACTTTGCAGAATTTCTTAGAGGACAGACACACGTTCGTTTGCAAATGAAAACAGCAGTTAAGAGGTTGTTCCTGCCTGCTGTTTGTCATTCTGATATGAAGTACTCAGTGTGAGAAGTACCCAGCCTGATCCCTGGCAAACTGAGGAACCACGAGGACAGAGTGAGCTACGGTGTTCCGTTTCTTTAGAACGACTAAACGCACTTTCCAGAGCTGCTTTTGAAAACATGAGCTACTGAGCCGATTATCTTTTGATAAAAATCATATATCTGCACGTACTTGGTAGGATTTTTTTTATTTCAGATGTAACAAAGCAGTGGGTTAATGGTTTGTCTTCTCTTTCTCTCTAGTGCAGCAGAATGGAGTTCGACACTGCTCCTACTCGGCCTCAAGGAAAAACCTGTATATTGACAAAAATACAAAGGTTATCTGCCAGGGCTTTACAGGCAAACAGGTCTGTATATGAACTATTTCCTCTATCACCTTTTCAGTTCAGAAAGTTAATTAGCCAAAAAAACATAAAAACATATAACAGGAGTTATATTCTGGCAGTCTGTGTTGATAGGAAGCTGGACTTCATGGTCAGGAAGGTCCCTTCAGTACTGTAGTTTTCTTTCTTTGGTCCAAATAGACTTATTTTTTCCTCTTAAATTCAAGAAGCTAGATATTTTTTCTTTTTTTCAATTGTTCACAAGCTTAAAACTTGGTTTGAGTCATCTCTCTTTTATTAATTTTGATTTTTGTTCTTTTGGTTTTAAGCCTTTTTGTTATATACAGCTGAAAGGGTTTCTTTGTAAAGGGAGATTTGCAAAAAAACAGTAAAGCCCTTAACATTTTAGAGTTGCCTTTTTCACAAATTCCTTTCAACTTAACGCCTATGAATTAAATTTCTGGTTTCATTTCAGGATATTTAATATCCTCATATTCACTCTTCTGCACCTTTGGAAGGGGAGAAGAAATGCTTTTGCTAAAACCATCAGCTAGTCAAGGACCAGACTGCTAACTTCTGTTTTGTTATAGTGTTTGTCATCTGCCAGACTTTGTGTGGAGAATGAAAGGTGGCTGCTATGTCTGCAGGTTTATTAGCACACAACAAAATATCCTTTAGTGTGCAACCTCAGGGCTCTGATTTAAAAGAAAAAGCATAGCATATTCTGAATGCATTTACCATGTGTTGATGCACTCCTCAAAATAACAGGTTGTATATATGTAGTGAAAACTTGCCTTCTCATTATAAGTTTAAGTGCCATAAATTGCCTTCTGAATTACAGATAACATCAGCTTTGGTTCATTTTATTGGCTTTTATATGCCTTTTAACTTCACTTATTTTCTCTTTTATAGGGTACCTTTCACAGCCAGCAGGCATTGGACTATGGCACCAATCTAGTTGGAGGAATTTCTCCAGGGAAAGGGGGAAAAACTCATCTGGGTCTGCCTGTGTTTAATTCTGTGAAGGAGGTAATTTGAAGCAGTGACTGGAGGGCAGACAATTTAATGCTGCTGAAGGGCTCCTTATTTCATTGCTCCCACTGAAGAGACAAACATTTGAGCTGTGGATGTCCCTGTGCAAGGAGTGAAGTAGAAGCCTGGTAAAAGAAGGAGCATTCAGTGTGGCTTCCACTGTGAAGTTCACAGAGTATGGATACACTTTATGCATGCAGCTAGTTTCCAATTGATTCTGGTGTGTATGATGAATTTTTAGCACACTGTTATCTAAGGGTATTTATGATGATGTTCACGGGGCAGATCCTCTCCAGACTGGTTAGTTCTCAGTTCCCTAGTTGCACTCTCTGTCCCATCTTCAGTGGATTTAACACTTCTTTCGATTATAATAAATTAATTTAATTTATTAATTTCCTTAATTTATGCCTGCGAGTGAACACTAGTTTCCAATTGATTCTGGTGTGTATGATGAATTTTTAGCACACTGTTATCTAAGTGTATTTATGATGATGTTCACGGGGCAGATCCTCTCCAGACTGGTTAGTTCTCAGTTCCCTCATTGCACTCTCTGTCCCATCTTCAGTGGATTTAACGCTTCTTTCGATTATAATAAATTAATACATACCCATTTCCTTAATTTATGCTTGTGAGTGAACATCCTTTAAATGTTTAGTTGTCCAATGTTCTCTTTGGCCCTAATAAATACTCAGCATCTTTTTTATGTCCACTGTAGGCCAAAGAGCAAACTGGTGCTTCTGCCACTGTTATATACGTCCCTCCTCCCTTCGCGGCGGCGGCCATCAACGAGGCGATCGACGCGGGCATGCCCCTGGTGGTGTGCATCACTGAGGGCATCCCCCAGCAGGACATGGTGCGAGTGAAGCACAGGCTGCTGAGGCAGGATACCACTCGCCTAGTGGGGCCCAACTGTCCTGGAGTCATCAATGTAAGTGACTTGTGGATTGGCTCCCAGGCTGAACCGTTCTTAGTGGTGGTTTGAATGTTCCATCTGACTTCTCCTACTCTTTCCTTAGCCTGGAGAATGTAAAATTGGTATCATGCCTGGTCACATTCACAAGAAGGGAAGAATTGGTGAGTTTTTGAGTATTTCTGCATCATCTAAGCCTAAAGTTTGGTACTCTAGTGTTCTTATTCCTGGGGCCAGTCACATCCTGCCCTGAAGACAGGTGACACGCTGTGTAACAGCTTGTCTGTCCAAACTTTGCCATTATCAGTCCTGGAGACCAAAATCAGTCTCCCATAGCAGCTGCTGAGTTCTGATGGTAGAGGCAAAGCAATTGGAAGTTTCCTTAGGGTAACGTGGTTGATCTTGTTCCCCTAACACTCTCCTTCAAGGATCCCTCTTTTTATCTTGGGATTTGAGAGCACTAAGCTATCCAACACTGTTCCTTCCAAAAGCTTGGCTTCTGAGGACAAGGATCCTATACCTACATTGAGCTCAGGATTAAAGCAAACAGGTGAGATGATAGGTTTAAAAAACATGGTAATTCAGGCAACTAGACCATGGCAAGTGGAAGTGCCCAATACAGCCACTTCTCAGACAGTGGAGTTAAGGACAGAGAGGCAGGGACTTGAGCATAATCATAGGTCAGTTGCACACCCTGTTGCATATGCAGGTCTCTTGTCCTGACTTTTCTTGGTTCCTTCTTCTAAACTATGGACACAACAATTTGCTCATTTTTAAAATCATGCTGTTCAGGCAAAACCCCTTCCAAATTCTTCCAAAATATGCATTTGGACTTAACTAGATCTTCAGAACCACTGTTACAGACAGCACATGCTGCTGCTCCCTGTCAGCAGAGCAATGAGTTTAACTTGAGCACAGTACCCTCAGCAACATTACCATATTTCTTATGAGAAATGTGTTTACTGTGGGGAAAACCTTTCAGAAACCTGGAACTGGAACAGCACGTGACTGCAGTTATGTCCTTTGTAGATACCATCAAGACATTGCTCTTTGACTGGAAAAGGTAACATGAACCAATGCTGCCCTGAGTTCCCTTCCGAGTCATAGTTCTGTTAAGGTTTTCTGAGTATCTACAGGAAATATCTTTTAGTCACAAGATATTAGATTCTGAATGCAAGGCACATCAAGTGCAAAACAATTTTTTTAAAATCCTGAATCCAATTGCCCCACCGTTGCTAGAAGTGTTTTCAGTGGTGACCCAAGGATCAGGGAATGGAAGTGTAATTTTATCATCCTCACAGCTTTGTCTAACACTGTGACCTTTGGTGATATGCTCCCCAGCTTTCTGTTACTGTGAGATGTCCAGGAATCATTTGATAATCTTGGGATGCACGCTACAAAACCAGCCACAGTCTTTGGACCTTTATCTGCAGCTTCTCTGAGGCAATCTCATCTTAATAATAAACAGGAAGCCCTCTGCAAACACAGCAAGAAAAAACCTTTTGCTAGTAGATACCTGAGCTGCCCAACAGTATATGAACAGTTCACAAAACTGAAGTAGTTAGTCCAGTGATGTCTTTTATTCCTCTGTTCATGCAATATACTTCTTACATTCTATGTTAGATGGCTTGAAGTAGATGGAAGATGATGGCTCTTTTTCCTTGAAACCTTCCCTCTTGTAGTATTAGCAGAAATCTTCACTTAGAAAAATGAAAAAACCCTGTGCAAATATTTCACCTCTTATCTAGGCTGTGTGTAACCTTCCATCTTGGATTTAAAACTAGGGCTGTGGTCTCTTGCAGTAAAATGCTGAATGGGTAGTGTAGAGCAGTGAGCTGCAGCAGCAGATACCTTCATAGTGGAAACCTGCACTTGTGCAGCATATTTCTGTTCTGGAGGGTCTCTGGTGTGCCTGGCTATACTGGAGATGTGGCTGATAGGGAATTCTTCTCTCAACTGTTGAGCTGAAACTCTGTTTCAAGTTCAGTTCATCAGCTGCTCACATACAAGATAAGAAGTATGTTCTATTTTGTTTTCTGTTTTCCTTCCTGGTAAAGCAGTAGCATGAGGAATGCTGCCTCAGCCAATATTACTGACTTTCTGGGCAGATTTATTCTGGTGACAAGTGTCAAAAATGCCAACCAAAAACTAGTACAGATAGAATCTTATGTAGAGGCTCCATGTTTTGGCAAGGATAGCTGGGAAACCTGACATCTCGTGCTCAGTTTATGAAGGTGATTTTTATGAATATAAGAACAGCTGTCTAGTCATGCACTTAGCTATAGAAGTATTAAGTTTGTCTGCTTTTCTTTCCTGAAGGTATCGTGTCAAGATCTGGAACCCTGACATACGAAGCTGTGCATCAGACAACACAGGTTGGACTGGGGCAGTCCTTGTGTGTGGGTAGGTTTCCTCCTAAGCAGCCTGCTGCCCCTAGACTAATCTGCTGCTTCTTTACAAGAACAAATCCAGAGTAATTTCTTTTTGCAAGAAATTGAGTGAAAGTTAGGTTGAGAAATTAAATCCCTATGTGCTGTGAAGGGAATAACTCCTCTTTATTATTGTTTTCACATCAGATTAATAAAAGCCTAAAATCCTTTGAAAAGAACTGCCAGCAAATACGATGTCTATTTGGAATTTTCCCAAGAAGTTTAATATTGTAAATGATAGGGCATTCTTAGGCATTTAGTTGTGTCTGTTAAGTTCATTCAGTTTCCTTACAGCAAAATTCAAGAGCTGGGGGCTTGGTCCTGCTGTGTCTTACACAGAATCTCAGTATAAGGCATGATATATTGCTTATGGCTGGAAAGATGATTATTAAGAGCTTTCTGTAAAATTGTGGAGGATAAGCAGGAATATTTGAAGTAGGAATTGGACACACATGGACTTGAGAAGAGCTTTCAGAGTTACCCCTCTTAGGAGCCTTTGGACTTTTCATACTGAAATTTACTTTGAAACTTTTCTCTAAAATGCAATATCATTGTCTTGAGTTAGTCTTTTTTTTTTTGTGGTTTTGATTTCTTTTTTCAGGCATTGGAGGTGATCCCTTCAATGGAACTAATTTTATTGACTGCCTTGATGTCTTCCTGAAGGATCCTCATACTGAGGGGATCATACTGATTGGGGAAATTGGAGGAAATGCTGAAGAAGATGCAGCAGCATTCTTGAAAGAAAATAATTCTGTAAGTCTCTAAACAGGTTGCTTCCAGACACCTTGCTAGTTTACCAGCTTCCTTTGTTATGTCAAGGAAAACTTCAGTCTTTAATCCTTGTTTACAATAATAGCAAACAGCCATAGTTTGATTGAAGAGTTGAAATTAGGAGCTTTATACAGATCAAATCTACACTGGAGAGCAGTGTCAACTTCAGATTTTTAGTCCTGTAACTGTATTTGTAGTGAACACCTGTTTTTTGTAACATATGTGGTTCTGTAGAGATTTTTTTAAGTTTCTGATTACAACTGGCTTATGATCATCAAGAGAGAAAGTACTCCACACTCCTGGTTCCATGGTTTGAGGTTTCTAGCTGTTTTATATCTTTGCCTGGCTGGTTGATATTAAAAACCAACTAAACCCAACCAAAATCAGCCATCTGGAGCTGCTTTTCATCTCTCCCTCCCCCACATAACACAGTGTCTTCTCCTCCTTCACAGGGTCCCAACGCCAAGCCAGTGGTGTCATTCATCGCTGGTCTGACTGCTCCTCCAGGCAGGAGGATGGGCCATGCTGGAGCAATCATCGCTGGGGGCAAGGGTGGAGCTAAGGAGAAGATAGCAGCTCTTCAGAGTGCTGGTGTGGTGGTCAGCATGTCTCCTGCCCAGCTGGGCAGCACCATCTACAAGGTTCGTTGCTCAGAAATTGGTATATGTGCTCATCCAGAGCAAGAAGCTACTTCTGAGGGAATAGGAGCTGGGAGTACATCTCTTACCCAAATATTCTGTTGCTCTGGGATTGGTTAAACAAAATGCTGTTGTCTGAAGAAGCTGCAGTTATTACTTGGGTAATATGAACACGCAGATCTATGTGCTGCTGCCTTTATAGAGAAGTAAACAGCAACATAGAGATTACATTTTGCTTTCAGTGCAGCAACCTGTGTTTTATAGGTGTAAAAAACCTGAATTAATTTAAAATATGAAAACATTCTTTGATAGTAGAATATTTGAGGAAGGAAAGCCTTGGCACATAGGTCTATCTGGTTTAAGTACTAATTCAGTTATATGGAATGCATACAGCTGAAGAACTTTAGAATAGGATTATTTAATTTTTTTCTAAATTGCTTCCCTGGCTTGAGTCCTTTACTGTGAAGGTTCTTCTGCAGTTCTTAGGCAGAATTAGCATTTTTCAAGCCTGTTAGGGTGTGCCTGGGAGCAAATGGTTCCTTGGCAGTGTTGCAGTGTGCTGACTGTGGTCTAGCACTGCTGGGTTTTCACAGCTGGTTTGTTAATGTGAGGTGGGAGAATTCTCCTCCTTTCCACGCCTTATGCACTTCATAGTTTATTTCTTAATTCTGAAAATCAGTTTTGGCTGAGTTAAATACAAAGTAATTTAAAATAAATTAATAGAAACTTTTTCCTTTTTTCCCACCTGTGACATTCGTGTGCCATTTGCAGGAGTTTGAGAAGAGGAAATTGCTGTAAGAGAAGACACTTTGGAATACTGTCTCCAAAACACCAGTGCAGCACCTGGCCTCCGCTTATCTTTTGTCTGCTACTCTTCAGTTGCCCAAGTGACTGGCACTGGCCTGTGAATTTGACTTGGAAGCCATAAACCTCCTGGCTAAACCTGTTTTGGTGTCTCCTTGGTTTGGACCTGACCATGTCATTGTAAATCACAGAAAATCAATAAATCTACTACTAAACCTGATTCATCCTTTGAATTCCTGAAGCAGATCCATTTCTTCATCTTAAAATAATCTTTTGTAACTTAAGCACTACCCATTTTTAAAGTAAAGTGGCTCATAGAGATGCTTTTAAGGATCAGGGCACTGACTTTATGCACATATAACACTTTGCTTTAGTTTTAAAAAAATCCAGTCTTGTTTGTTGCTGGCAATTATGTTCATCTTGAACAACAGGCCAAAGTTTCCGTCCATTAAACCAAAGCTGCTGGATCTGAACGGGTTGCGTGTTGATCCATGTAGCTGGATATACCTGAAGTCCAGACTTCTTCAAGGCTGATGAGCCGTGCACAGTGTGGTCCTCTACTGGCAAAGAATTCTGCTTCTTGTGTGGAGAGGTGGAATTTTTATTCACAGACATGAATCCCATTTTCCATGCCAATATATATGCAAAATTGTCTGTAACGATGAAAATTATTTGGTCTTTAGCCTATTTATGTCCTCTTTATCTTAACTAGGGTTGCATTGCTTGTTTGTTCTGAAATCCTAATAACATGAGGACATAATGGAGGAGAATTATTGTTCTCTGGATAAGAATGTAATAAGGTAACTTTCTTGTAACCACTCCTAGCACTGTAATGGAAGGCCCCCTTTTCCCCACTTTGGAAATAGTCCAATCACTGTGCCTATAAATAAATGTTACAAGTTTTATCAGAGTGAACTGAACCCAAGATTGTTTTCTTTATATAGAAGACTGAAAATACATGTAAGCTGGCACTTGTCTAAAGCTAACCTGGTGTTCCATAAAAGTGCTGTTCTGAAAACTCGTGTCGTTATTTGTTTAAAACTTGTTAGTTTTCTGACTCACGTGCCTGTGGAATTTCTCTTCCTAAGGCAGGCAGGGAGCAGGGATCTTGATGCTGACATTGGCAGTTCCTAGAGCTATGCTCTGATGAAGTGCATAAAGGTCATAGCTCCACTAAATGGGTATTAAAGTGCTTCATGTGTGGTCAGGCATCAGTCAGATGGTACAGGCCTCAGGACACTGAGACCAGATGCTGAGTTATTCACCTGGGTGTGAGTTACTGGAAGGAACCTGATCTCCTGTCACTAGACAGCTGAAAGCAGTATTGGGTGGTAAATCATTTGATAAAGCCTGTGACAACAGATAGGAATTTTCTTACTAGATCTCTACATTTTTTTGTTGGTGCCTGATTTAATGTGGAGCAACAAGATGGAACTGTGCCCTTTAACCAGTGAAGTACACACTGAGACATGTTAGAGCTGGTCAGAGTACAGTTCTTCACCTGTGAATGTCAGGATATTGCAGCCTGTAATCAGTTGCTAATCAGAGTAGCTCATCGTAGTGGTGGGCTTCTCCACGACACGTCTTTTGGGACAGGTTCTTGGTCAAAAGCCTGAATTTCATCATTGCCACCAGTGTGGTAACAAATGACCTCCCAGAGCAACTGAGGTGTAGTCAGTTACCTGCTAGGGATTGTCCCATGGCAGCTCTTCTAGAGGCACCAGCTCTTTTAGTGACTGTTGTCCCCTGAGAAAGCATTTCCTTGTACCTCAGAATTTGAGGAGGGGTTTAAAAATGTGACCTTGATTCTAAAGTTGGCAGTAGTCTCCTGGTGCTCCACCTCAGCAGCTGCCAGGTTCTGTTCAAGCCTGGGCCAGCAGCCTGTACTAGCCTGGAGTGGAGCATCACCTCAGGATGGGGAGGAAATGACCTCTGATGGGAAGGTTTAGTATTCAGTTTCCTCTTGCTGCCTAGAAACGTGCACTTGACAAATATCAGAGCCTCTTACATTGCTAATGACAATGTCTCTGGAAAACATTCACATCTGTTTAATACCATATGTACTTGTGAATAAATATTTCAGGTCAGCTGATCTGGAAAACGGTTCATTTATTTTTAAACAGCAAAAGTGAAGTTGGTGTTGAGCCTGAAGCCTGTTGCCACCTGACGACCGAGTAAGTAGGTTTAATGTGCAAGAGGAAGATTGCCAATGTTACTGTTTGAGTTCTCATTAACTTTCATGAAATAGTAACTTTTTTTTCTACAGTTTGGACTTGGCAGTGGTGTCCATCAAACAGCTGCTTTTTTGAGGGATAAATACTAGGTGTTCATTTTGAATTCTGGATAATCATCTTTGTTGGGGTAATTTATTGCCACGCTGATTTTCTTGAGGAAAGAGAAGAGGTGTCAGATTCTGGGCAGTATTTGTCTTTGAATGATACCCAGTACTCATCATTAGGTGCTTCTTGAGTTTGATAATGTTTTTGGGGTTGGTTAGAGAGGTCTGTCACACCTAGTAACTACTAAGCCTTTTGGTTTTGTAGAATGTATTCATGCCTTATTTTTTTTCTGCTGTATTTATGCTGTTTTCCAGGGGGAATGTTTTGTTGTGTACTATTCTGAGGGAAAACAGTGATAAGTTTCTCTGTACCTTTGCACTTAAAATGATGCTCTGACATGAGATTCTAGCCAAGGGGATTTCTCAATGTTCATTTAATTGAAGCTTACCAATGACAGCAGAAGAAAAGATTGATGGATGACAGTTAATTTGGTCAAATAGGCCTCCTTTGTGCACAGGAGGGGGAGAGGAAAGGGGAGGCTGTTGAAAGATGGCCAACTCTATACTCCAGTGTCAAAATATTGTTAAAATGATGAGATGGGTAGTGGTGGATTTCTCAGTAGCTAGTGGCATAGTTTTTGAGGTTCACCACAGTTCAAGCTGTCCCATTTTTCAGATGTGCTGCTTTATTTTCTAGCTTACCTCCTTCCTTTAGTGGTGGGTTGAAATTGCTGAGGGCCATAGCACAGTGCTAATTAAAATCAGTTGGCTGCTCTGTTGAGGTGACCTAGGTGGTTCTAGTTGAATTGAAGATGCAACTTAAGTCTTTGCAGATCAAACAATAGATTTCAAGCTTTGAGGTAAGAGGAGAGGAGAGCAACACTCTCTAATGTGCCTCACCAGTGACCAGTGGATTAGAGTCTGCATTCTGGCAGAGGGCTGCAAATTACATAATATTTCAGGAAATACCTTGGGGACTGGCTTCTGGGCTGATGGTTTGCAAGTGCTAGACAACCTGTGATGCCCAAAGAATAACCTCTTAGTTGTGTTGAAACTGGAATTAAGTATTACCTGCACTAACATAATAGTTTGCTCAGTTTACCGTCACCTTTGCCCTCCCTTTCCTGCTGCCTGTCACTGGTCAGATTAGGTGAAAGGTTTTTTGTAAGAGGGGCTAGGTGTGAGTCTGATAATAGGGGCTGGAGCCTGCTGGTGGCTTCTGCAGGTGGCAGTAGGAGCTGTGCCACTGTGGGCACCTGGCAGGTATCAGCCTCAGCAGGCTGTTCCTCCTGGAGCACCCCTCCAGGGCTGTGAGTGCTGAGGCAGCCCCTGGCTGTGTGGTGACTCGAGATAGCTGGTGAAGAAAGAAAAGCCTCTAGGACATCAACTTGCAGTACCCCACTGGCAATTAGATGGGGTTTATGCTACGTGTCTGGCTGTATTGTTAAATAATTGGTTCTGCTGAATTATTGAGTGACAAGTTAAACGGCATGTCTCTCTCAGAGGTACCTCCTGGCACTCCTGTGGCTGAGGGGTGTGTGTTGCCACAGGCAGCAGCACGTGTGGGAACTGCTGCTAACTTGCAGCCCAAAGCCCTGAGAACCCTTCGTGGGGGATTAATTGAGATGGGTGGTAGTGGAAGCCAAGTAAGGTCATTCATGCTTAAGAGTAAGTAATACTCTATTCCAAATTGTTAGCAATTACTCATCTTCCTCTCTTCCTCCTTTCCTGTGTAATGAAGCATGGGAGCCCTGGGACTGAGTGTGCCATGGAGATGATTTCTACAGGGATTAGAGCCTGATAGGTACCATTTTTAGGGAGAGGTTCCCTCCATGTGTCCCCTTTCCTTGTATTTGGGAGAATATGGTTTAGTATTGAATTGACCTGGAATCAGTTTTCAATTTTGGAAAATTTCTTGACTCGGAAGTGCTGAAACACTTTCAGTTTTTGAAAGGAAAGTGGCAACTTGTTCCATTGGAATTTGGGATTCAAATTCCATTTGAATTCTGGGGATATTTCCCCAGAAGTGGAAATCTGAGAGTTATCCTCCAGTTAAAAATCTTAGGAAACTTTCTCAGGAGTGCACTGGGGTTGTGTGTGGTTTTTTTTTTTTGTTTTTTTTTTTTTTTTTTCTCTTGGGGGTTATTTTTTTTTTTGTTGTTGTTGTTCTGGTCTAGGCTTTCTGGCACATGATGTTCTTAGCCTGCTGTTTGTCAGACCTGCTGAGCACCACCATTCAGTAGCAGGACTCAGACCCAGGCAGTTCACTATCACTTGAAGCACCCAAGACTTACTGAAAACTGACTTTCTGGAACAGATGCAATCTCAAAAGAAAAGAAACGAGATTGCTGTCTGTTTACACAAATCACATATGTCCATAAAACTGGGAGAAAACCTGTTTTCCTGTCCTGTAATCACTAAAGCACACAGTGCAGAGTTTGTGCTGGGAGTAAGCACAGTAGCCTGGAACGATGTCTGTGCTGTGCAGATACAGAATTTAGGGTCTCTTAAAATCTGCTTTGTTGCTGTAAAAGACAGCACAGCAAATTTATAGTGTTGAGCACATCTCATCTTACGAGTTAGTTGCTGTAAAACCCAAACCCACCAGTCTCCTCACCTATTCCTGTTCATTTGCAGTTTGCTCTCTAGGTGGCAGGTTTTGACACTAAAACATGTTTTTAATTCAAGCGCTGAACTCCAGGACTCAAAATGTGCTGGAGAAATAGATGAAAACAAAACATTACTACTTTATTCTTTCTGAATGTTATATTGATTTACGATCACGTTGTTTTATGTGAGCTGGAGAGAGGCTGGTAAAGAACCCAGCTGGTTTTCCTCCCTCTGTTCTCAGGACGCCTGTGACGTTGAAATTTTTTCTTGCTTTTCACACTGGTATGAGCAGTGTTGGCTGAACTGTGTGGCTTTGGCAGTCAAATGGGATGTGCCTTAGAGAAATACCTATCTTTGTTTTGAAGGACAAGAAATGGTTCTGACTTTTTCTTCAAGGGCTTAGTAAGTCTGACTGACTTTTTTTTTTTTTTGCTTTTATTCAGTTGCCCAAGGCTGGAGGGCAAAAGAGAGGGAGAAGAGGTTGGGCTGTTAGGAGGGAGAGAGATGAATTTTCAGGCCTAAAAGGATTTTTTTTTTTAAATTTACAACAGAAAAAAAAAAACCAACAAACCCAAACCAACCAGTGTGTAGTCAAAAAAAAAAAAAAAAAACAAACCCAAAAGCAAACTATTAAATAATTACTGACTGCTGACTCCATAGAGAGGAGATAACTGAGCTCCTTGGAAGAAAAGCATCTTCCACACTGCTGTCCACCATAGCTCTATATGCTGAAGGTGCCCAGGGCAGTGGGTGAGCAGTGCCACTAGTCCCAGCTGTAAAACCATAGAATCACAGAATACCAGGTCAGAAGGGACCTCAAGCATCATCTGGTCCAACCTTTCTTGGCAGAAGCACAGTCCAGACAAGTTTTCCCAGCACACTGCCCAGCTGAACCTTCAGTGTTCAGCATTGGAGACTCCACCACTTCCCTGGGGAGATGATTCCAGTGGTTGATTGTTCCCACTGTAAAACAATTCCCTTTGTAGGATGAAATCAGTTTGCTTTAGGGATCTCTGGTGTCAGCCCTTGCACAGAAAAGGCTGCAGGGGGTCTTGTGGGCTAGGAGCTGTGTTTGACAAGAGTTCTGTATGTAGAGACAAGATCTGTGCATGCACCTACAGCTAAAAATGTCTCCAAAGGCTCCACAGCCTGAAGGAGCTCAAGGTCATCCTCCCCTTTCTCATTCTGCTTTCAGACTGCAAGTCTTACTACTAACTATGCAGCTTAGCTGCAAAGAAGAGAAGCAATTAGGCAGGAGATTTAGTCTCCAATCATTTCAGTCATTTAACTGAGTATGTTTTATTTATCTTTCTGTAGACAGGAACAAACTGTTACGCTTGTTCAAGACAGGCAATACATTTTTTTTTCTTGCCCAAAGCACAGATGAACTGGGAGTAAATCCAGCTGAAGCTTCATAGGTGCCAGCCTAGATGCAAGCCACTTCTCCTGAAACCCAGTCCCCCATTTCAGAGGTCACCTGAGTTTTCCTTCCAATTTCAAGTTCCTGCCACTTCACTCAGTATGCACTGTTAGCCCCATTTCTGATGCGTGGAAACACAGCAGCAAATCTGTATTTTTCAATTTGTTGCAAAACCCATTTCTGCTGCAAACCCACTGTTATTAGTCTATTTAATGTGCCTTTTATAAATAATTTGAGAACGTTCAGATCTGATTCTTGTACAGGGAACAAAATCATACAGCATTAATCCATTCTTTCTTGCAATGGTTTTAGCAATGATGGAAAGCAATATAATTAGAAGCCATTCTTTCAGCCTGGAAATTGTAATTGGATTGTGAATTTTATAGCAGCAGCCTGCAAAAAATAAACAAGAATTAGTCAACTAAAGAAAATATGCTCAGTTTATTTCCAGTGGGGGCCATGTTCTGTGGTTAACTTTAGGGTTTGTTGTTGGTTGGTCTTTTTTTTTGCCTTCTGGCAAATAAGGCCTCCTTAGAGGCTGCAAACATGGATTTTTCCCTAGGGAAACCTGCTGCAGTGCCAGTCAGCCTGAAGCAGGCACCTGCAATCTTTGCTTTCCACTATGAAGTATGCTTGGAGCATCTCTGGATCTATCAGTGGTCCTGAGGATCAGGTTGACTTGGAGACTTGGTGGAGAAGCCAGCGTACCCCAAATGGAGGTGACAGAGCAGTGTGAAAAGATGAAAGAAAAAACCCAAACTCTCATAAAATGGAGATGTTGGAGAGCTTCAGAGACAGAAGAGGGAAGACAGCAGGGGAATAGTGGAGGGGGAAAGGGGGGTTGTCTGTATTTATTGCTCACCTATTTAATGCAGTCTATGTTGAAGCACAGAAAAAGAAATATTTCTTAAGGTATTATTAGCCATGTTGATGATAAATAGGTAGAAGTCTTTTATGTGAGGCACTTAAAGGGGACTGAGTAGAAAAGGGGCTTCTCATCCAGTGGGAATTTCTTTATAACACTGCCAGCCCAGGAGTGAAGGTGGTGGCTGGATCTGCAAAGCAGTGCAGGTATCTCAGGGCATCTCCTGCATGGTTTTTGTATCTCAGCAAGCTGTGAACGTGGGTGATCTTCCTTAAGGCACTTGAAAAACTCCACCCTCCTCTTCCCTCCTTAACCATGACCTCAGGGTTCCCACAGGGAAAGCTGTTTCCAGCCATCTCCAGACATCTCAATGCCACGTCGTCAACTCAGGCAGTAAGGTCCCATTTAAATTTTTGGCCAGACAGTGAGAAGTGAGTTTGGGTAAACACTGCATATTCTTATGGAGACTGTTACCTTTGGTTTATGGTTAAACCAGTAATGACACAGTCTCTTGAAAACGCTTGTATCCATAAATTTGAGATCCCTCCAATCTCCCCCCAGCCCATGAGGTCTCACAGTGGTCCTCGCTCCATCACTGTCCCACAGACAGCGTCGGAGACCCTCCCCTGGCAGCTTTATGGCTGATGGCTGAAGAACTAACTGTTACTCCTTGCAAATTATTTTCTAGATTGCCACAAAAATATACATCATTGTGTCACGGGATGGCAACTGTATTAAATCTGGTTAGATAGTTCGGGTGGGTTGCTGTCATAAATCAGCCTCCGCCTGCCTTGTGGTGGTGGAAATGCAGTCAATAGTTGTGGCAAAGGTTTATATAGTTAAAAACATTTCCTTCTGCAAAACAAATTTTTAATACTTCTCCAATTCATTAACATCCTGTCTATTTACTGCTTTGAAAAGATAAGCCCATTATCCTCTTGGAAATCTGCGTTGTCACTTCAATAATGCATCAGTATGAACATTTGGAAGTTTTTAAAAAGGGGAATTATTTCATCATGATAAAAAAAGAAGAATGAGAACAGCTCAGCTGAAAAGATTGCGTTGTCAGTTCTGATTTAATGTGTGAATAATGCTCGCAGGATGGGGAGAACATCTTCTCCTGGATAGATTGTTTTTATGTTAGAGTCTGCGTGCTGGGATTTACAGCCTGAAACTTTTTTTTTTTTTCCTGAGGATAGTTGTAATGAACTGGAGTTTGTTTCATCTCTCTTGACTATAAAGATCACCTGAATGTCAGTCATGCAGAAGCATGAAGACAGTTTGGATTAGAAGAAATCAGCCTAACGCTTGGACCAAGTGCTGCAGTGCCATCTCTCCAGTTCTTGTTGTGTGCCTTGTTATTTAATTCTCTTTCTTAAATACCCAGCTCCAGGAGACAAAGTGTCCCCGTGAGGTTGCAAGCTTGTTGCAATGACTACATCTTCATTGGGAGTGCCAATCTGGTAGCGCTTACCCAGGGCTGTGGAGTAAAGCCTGAAAACCTGACTTGCCTGCAACCGAAGAGCTTAGAAACTGAAATCAGGGGAAGCACATTGTGTACTCTGCAGGCACGCAGCCATAAAATCCTTTTGAAGAATTCCTTTTTGCAAAGGCATAAACAAAGAAACATTTTTTCAAAGGGCTAAAGAGCTGGAGGTTTGAGAACCCTTCTGACCATTGCAGCAGTTTCCCGTCTTTGAAGCCGTGACACATCCTGGCCAACGTTCCCAGAGAGGATCTGAGTGTGGAAGAAATGGAAGGGTTATTTTCCTGACCAAAACTCTTCAGCTGGTGTGAGTCAGTTACCTCAGGTCTGGGGGTTTCCACGTGGTCCATAGGAGGACAGTGCTGCACTTTGTTGCTCTCTAACCTGCTTCTGTGCCTGCACTGTAAGAGGGGAAGATGAAGGCCAGCACACATGCTTCTGCCCAAAGCAAGCATGGCAAGTTTAAAAGCCTTTCTCCTTGCCCAGTAACTTCCTCACATCAATCTTTCATAAAAAGCATGCTTAGCTGGAGTTTTCCTGGGGTGATGTAGGACAGGCTCTTCTCGGCCATGAGCCCATGTGAAAAGCACACCCAAGCTTCTGTCACCGTTCTGGCCTATAAAACACCCTGCTCCCATGTGGCTGCAGAAAGACCAACACTAGGTACCCTGAGAGCTTCAGTTTGTGGAGATTTTGCAAAGACAGTGCAGCCTGGACTCCTTCCAGTGAGAGTGTTGTTTGACTGAGCTAAGTGACCCAGGTGATTAAAGAGAAGGGGAGACAGCAGCTTGTTGGAATTTGATTGGTGAATATTTTATCCTGTTCACTTATTTGGTTTATATGTCTTTTTTTTTTTTTTTCCTAATTACAGATGTTAATTCCAGACTTAGGATGTGAAAATTATGTTCTCCACAGATGCTGCCCTAAAGAAGCGCTAATGAATGCCAGTTATCCCAGGTGGCAGAAGGTCCCTCAAGGGCAGAAGGCTGCACAATCTAATGACTCCTTTGAGCCATCGATGACCTTCAGTTCACCTGCTGTTTACATCAAAGCATTCCGTCTTTTTCTTATGGCCTAGTGAAGCCATCCCACACAAACTACTAAAGAACCAGATTTGAACAACTACCTCCACAGCTGGGACATCTTAAATCCTGCTTGTCAGGAATAAGGATATTTGTATCCTGGTTATTAATGATATCTAGGGACTGATTCCCCACAAAAGAGCCTCAAAACCCTTTAGAAACATTAACAAACTAGCAAATCGTTCCTTAGATAGGATTTTAGGAGGTAGTAAGGTGGGGCAGAAGGCAAAGAGATGTTTGACAGTGCAAATAGTTGGCACAGGAGGGGAAGAGAATGGTTTTGCTCAGCTCCAGATTCAGGAACCTAAATTATAGAATCATAGAATCACTATGATTGGAAAGGACCTCTAGGATCATCAAGTCCTCCTCCCAACATTTCCCTAACCACTAGACCATGACCTCAAGTGCTACATCCACTTGTTTTTTTAACACCTCCAGGGGTGGTGACTCCACCACCTCCCTGGGCAGCCCGTTCCAGTGCCTGACCACTCTCTCAGTGAAGAAATTCTATCAAAACCTCCCCTGGGAAAACTTGAGGCCATTTCCTCTCATCCTATCGTTAGTAATTTGGGAGAAGAAATCCAGCTTTTGCCCAGTGTAGGAGTGGGATTCAGCTTCCCACAGGGAGACACCACGTAGCTGAAGTTTCCATGTGGGGCTTGTGAGTATGATACAGCATCTACAGAAGACTTATGGACTAAAAGAGAGCACATCTGAGGCCAAGGAGGGCAACCTAGGGCATTCCAATTGGCATCAGATGGTTGTTAACTTGACCTTTAGATCTCCATTGAGACTTAGCTTAACTAGCTAACTCCTGTGTCTGGATGCCAAAATGTAGGTGTCTCTGCAGCTGAATCTCATTTTATCACGACTGAATTAAAAATTGTGTGAATTTTGATATAGAGAAGATTATGTTTGTTAAGTAGCTGCTTCCTTCATGAGTCTGTCTGTCAGTCAAGCTGCCTGTCTGACCGAAGTGACCAGCATCTGTGTTTCTGTGCTCTGCTGCTGCTGAGGAGGTCACGTGCTGGGCTTTTTGTGATAGGAACCCAAGTGTTCAGCTATTAATATATGTATTTGATTGGCAAAACATTAGAAGGGTTTTCAAATTCCTCCTGAGATATAAAAAGTGTGTTGTATCACTTCTCATCACCAAGAGACTGAAGAAGTTATTTGAGGCTGGGTCACTCTTGCAGCCCTTTTCAGTTTGATGTGAACCCCAAATCCAGACCTAATTGCAGGTTGTGAGTCCTGTGGAGAGAACAGGGGTGGCTGGAGAAGAAAAGGCCTTTCTTTGACTTCCTAAATGGTAGTTAGGGTCTCCTTTTTCCTTTTGTGGTTAATAAGCAAGCACCTGGGTCTGCAAAAGGGTTACACTGCCTCTTTCCTACAATGACATCCTCTTAAGGGGTTAAGAGTTTGAGGTATCTCAACTTCTGAAGGTGTTTGTAGTGCTTCTACAATTATGAGCAAAGGGATAATTGTAAAGAAGTGCTTGCTGCAGATCACTAGCTAAAAAGATTAGGCCCATGTGTTCAGGAGGTGACACTCAATTGCCATGATGGTTCTTCCTGGCTTTCAACACCCACACACCTGTTCTATCAGCCCTGTTCTGCAGACTTAGATGTGTTATCACAGAGCTCACTCTTGATGTGTGCTTTATTTGAGCCTGCAAAGCATGCAAAATAGTGGTCTGGATTTGTAACACGGCTAACTGTTCTTGGAAGGCTTTAACAAAAATCTACTAACGCTTCATCCCGGCAGCCTGAGCCTGCAGCATCCCCAGCAGAGTTTAGGTATTCTAAGCTGTTTATCTGTATGGACACCTAAATAGTCTTTTTGGTAGAGTCTGGCTGGTTGTTCTTCAGTACTCATTGCCTCGTCTGGAAGTGGAGTGACTTGTCTTCAAGTTGTGAGGAATGGAGGAGAAGGAAAAGGAAAAGGAGAAGGAAGGTACTGCTCTTGCCCATCACAGTTAATATGAAAGTTGCCTTTCTGCTTCACAACCAGATTTACTCCCTAGACCACCCTCTCTGAAGGCACCACTTGCAAAAATACATCCAGTGAAATTCCTGGATGTTCTGTGGCAAAAAGTGCCAGCAAACGGCTCTTTTGGGGGCTTTTTGAAGCTGGGAGAAGCGGGTTCCCTGTGCGGACAACCGGCAGGTTGTGGGCGGGCTGCCGAGGCGACACCGGCCGGGGCCCC